>NW_006922081.1:1058527-1064027 GCF_000298275.1 Orycteropus afer afer | reverse complement strand
GTTTCTGATTATCTTCAGTAAGATCTTACTTGAGCATCATGATAGATGAAGAAAAGATTTAAGTTGTCAAAGACTTCCTATTACTTGGTTCTACAATCAATGCCAATGGAAGCAGCAGCCAAGACATCAAAAGACATATTGCATTGGGCAAATCTGTTGTTGCAAAAGACCTCTTTCAATTGTTGAAGAGCAAAGATATCTCCTTGAAGAGTAACATGTGCCTAACCCAGCCATGATATTTTCAATCACTTTTTATGTATGTATGTGAGAGCTGGACAATGAATAAGGAATACCAAAGAATAGTTGATGCTTTTGAGTTGTGATGTTGGCAAAGAACACTGAAAGTACCATGGACTGCTAAAAGAACTAATAAATCTGGCCTGGAAAAGTGCAGTCAGAATACTCCTTGGAAGCAAGAATGGCCATATTTCATCTATCTTATTTTGGTCATGTCAGAAGGGGCCATTCTCTGGAGAAGGATGTCATCATGCTTGATAAAGCGGAGGGTCAACAAAAGAGAGGAAAGCCCTCAACAAGATGGATTGACATGGTGCCTGCAGCAATGGGCTCAGGTATAGTAGGGATTTTGAGGCTGCACAGGACAGGACACTTTTGTTCTGTTGTACATAAGCCCACGATGAGTTGGAGATGACTCAACCGCACATAACACCACCAGAAGCAATATAAACAGAAGAGACTGCTTTTGCTGCCAACTGGAGAATGGAGATACATTTCTAGAATTCACTGAATCCTCAAAATACCTTTAAGTACTTAAATTAGTAATGTTCCCTGGTAATGTTAATGTAGAACAGCAATATAATTCAAGCTGGGGCACCAAGAGCTGCAAGAGAAAAGATTTGGTTTACTCCAAGACTTGAATAAAACCAAACCAAACTCACTGCCGCCAAGGCAGATCCAACTTATAGCGACCCCTCCTTGGGTTTCTGAGGCAGTATCACTACAGAAGTAGATTGCCCAATCTTTCTTCCAAGGAGTGGCTGGGGGGTTTGACAGTCAGCCTCTGGTTAGCAGTCAAATGCTTTAGCTACTATGCCACCAGAGCTCCCCAAGAGTTGAATAAAATAATCAGTTGTCATATACTGGTTAAGGGCAAAGTAATGGATGAAAGAAATAGAGATTAACAAAATACCCTAATTGCTTCCTTGTTTTTTATTTTTATGTATCTACGTATTTATCAACTAAACTAATTTATTTTTTGTCTCTTCTGCTACTATATGATTTTTTGTTTTATTTTTATTTTCTTTTTAAAATTAGATGTACTGATATTGTCAAAGTAAGAATTTAGTGGAAAAGTTATAAAATATCAAAACAGAATTATGACTGCACCAGAAAAAAAAAAATCACTTAATTTATAGACACTGTAACTTCGCTGAAGGAGCTTTGGTGAGATTGTGTTTAAAGAATTAGAATGCTAACCAAAATATAGGTGTTTGAAACCCACCAGGCAATCTTTGGAAGAAAAATGAGGCAATCTGCTTCCATAAAGATTTATAGCTTTGGAAACTTTATGGAGATTGCCATGAGTCAGAATCAACTTGATGGTAGTAGTTTGGGTTTGGTTGGGTAACTGCATTTTATCATATGTATTTATTATTGTTGCTGTTGTTATCAAGAAGCTGAAATAAGGGGGAAAGGTTGTCTATGAGAATTTAGCCAAACCTCCAAAAAATTCACTGCTGTCAAGTCAATCTTGACTCAGTGATTCTTTCTTGGGTTTCCGAGGCAGTATCACTACGGTAGTAGATTGACCCATCTTCCTTCTGAGGAGTGGCTGGTGGTTTTGAACCACCTGCCTTCTAATTAGCAGTCAAATGCCTTAGGCACTACTTGACCAGAGCTCCCTTGGGAATTGACCAAAGAAAGGATTTGATTTTGGAGAGACCATGTGTTGGTTCATTAATGACAATTTGACAGTTTTTGAAGAATACCTTCCTTTATTCAGAGAATGAAAAGTTTATAAACTACATTTCTCATAGCCCTGTACAGCTAGAGTTTCAGATTTTATTGGTCTTCTTCAAGACAGATATTTTTTTAAATATATTCAATATGAAAAAGAGGAAAAGGAAAAAGCACCTTTATTCATGGCAGGGATTATTTTCAATGCTGGTGTATCTAGCCCATTTCTATTAAGGCAGCTCCTCACTTTGGTGAATGGCTTCCTGATATTGTAGTCCCCTGACTATGGAGACATTTTAGGTCCTTTGAAGGCCCAGCTATCCAAATGTCTTGGAGGGTTTTTATTTCTGTTAATTTTAAAATTACAAATTTATTTGGACAGTGAAGATGTATTTGTTTCCATAATAAATAATAACTTCTGCCATTTAAATTGCTTTCAAAATTAAACAGAAGGAACCTAATATATATATCACAATTGTCAAAAAACAGGAATAAAAGTATTTATCATAGCCTAAAGGCAAATCTACAAAAATGAGCAAAAGCTTTACACCAGCCCTCATGGGTATATATTCAAGTCTTCTTATGTGGAACAAGTAAAGGATTGCAATTGTTCTAACACTTAGAAATAAAGGATACTAGGAATATCATAAGTATTAACAACAACAAAAAAAAAAGTCAGCTTAAATTAAAAAATTCTTTGAAAATTGAAAGTAACTTAAAAAAAAGAAAGAAATTCTATGAAAACATGGTGTCAAGATATTGTGGATCTTCCTTAGGTATTTGGCTGTGCAATTTGTAATAAAATAGCTATATATTTTAAAAACTATATTTAAAATGCAAACAAACAGAAACTTTGTTAAGAAGTAAAAAGAGCCCTCTAGAAATCTGATTTCTTGAAAAATATTTGAGTTTTTCTTTTCACATCTTCAATATTGACTAGGTAAAAACCTTCTCAGTAATTGTTTTGTTTTAAATGATCTTCAGTTGGTCATGGAGTGATTTTCTGAAGTGGATTGCCAATGATGCCACATGTATTTACTAGCTTTCTACTATTATGTGATCTGAATATCATCCCTACTTCATCCTCATACCATTTCTTGTAACTCGAGTGTTATGTATTGAATTGTTTCCAAAAAAATATGTATTGAAATCCTAACCCATGTACTTATAAATTGATTTGGAAGTAAGATATTTTCTTTTGTTACATAAATATGTTCACACCAGTGTAGTTCGAATTCTAAACTTAATCATTTGTGAGTTATTAAAAAAAAAAAAAAAGACCAAATTAGACACAGAGAAACACACAATGGGAAGACAGATACTATCTGATGATGGAGACAAATAAATAAATAAGCCTCGGAAGTTCAAAAACTGTCAGTTATTGGAAGCTGAAATCAAGAAAGAAAGAGCTTCACCTAGAGTCACACACTGAATTTTTACTTACAAACTGTGAGAAAATAAATATCTTTTCTCTAAAGCCACTCATAACAGAAATTTATTTTCTCACAGTTTATATGCCCAAATTCACAGTGTGACTCTAAATTCATTGAAGACCAATGATAGAAAACCAGAAGAATTGTGAGATCACATCAAGAACATCATCCATGAAAAAATCAAAAGATCATTAAAAAGACAAGAAAGGAAAAAAATACCAAAGTAGATGTCAGAAGAGACTCTGAAACTTGCCCTTGATCGGAGAGTAGCTAAAGCAAATGGAAGAAATCACAAGATAATAGAGCTGACCAGAAGATTTCAAAGAGCAGCTCAAGCAGAAAAAAAAAAAAAAAAAACAATTACTATGATGAAATGTGCAAAGACCTGGAGTTAGAAAACCAAAAGGGAAGAACACACTCAGCATTTTCCAAGCTGAAAGAACTGAGGAACAAATAAAAGACTTGAGTTGCAATACAGAAAGGCTTTATGGGCAATGTGTTGAACAATGCTGGAAGCATCAAAAGAGGATGGAAGGAATACACAGAATCACTGTATCAAGAAGAATTGGTCGATTTTCATCCATTTCAGGAGGTGGCATACGATCAAGAACCAATGGTACTGAAGGAAGAATTCAAAGTTGCACTTCAGGAATTGGTGAAGAACAGGGCTCCAGGAATTGATGGAATGCACATTAAGATGTTTCAACAAATGGATGCCCCACTGGAGGCACTCACTAGGTTATGCCAAGAGATTTGGAAGGCAGCTACCTGGCAACTGACTGAAATAGTTCCATATTTGTACCCATTCCAAAGAAAGATGATTCCACAGAATGTGGGAATTATCGAGCAATATCATTAATATCACATGCAAGTAAAATCTTATTGACGATAATTCAAAAATGGTTGCAGTAATATATTGACCAAGAGCTTCCAGAAATATAAGCTGGATTCAGAAGAGGACATGGCATGAGGGATATCATTGCTGACGTCAGCTTGATCTTAGCTGAAAGCAAAGAATACAAGATGTTTAGTTATGTTTTATTGACTATGCAAAACTATTCAATTGTGTGGATCATAACTAATTGTGGATAACACTGACACAAATGGGAATTCTAGAACAGTTGATTGTACTCATGAGAGAACTGTACATAGATCAGGATTTTGTCATTCAAACAGAACAAGGGGATACTGCATGGTTCACAATCAAGAAGGGAGTGTGTCAAAGTTGTCTCCTTCCCCATATTTATTCAGCTTGTGAGTGGAGCAAATAATATGAGAACACTGATTATATGAAAAAGAATGAAGCATCGGAATTTGAAGAAGACTTATTAACAACCTGTGACATGCAGATGACACAACTTTGCTGAAAGTGAGGATGACTTGAAGCTCTTACTGATTAAGTTTAAAGACTATAGTCTCAATATGGATTACACCTCAATATAAAGAAAACAAAAATCCTCACAACTGGTCTAATAAACAGCTTCATGGTGGATGGAGAAAAGATTGAAGTTGGCAAGGATTTCATATTACTTCGTTCTACAATCAATGCCAATAGAAGCAATAGTCAAGACAACATATTGCATTGAGCAAATCTACTGCAAAAGACTTCTTTCAAGTTATGAAAAGCAAAGCTGTCTCCTTGAAGATTAACGTGTGCCTAACCCAAGCCGTGGTATTTTCAATCACCTCTTGTGCATGATAGAGCTGGACAATGAATAAGGAAGACTGAAGAAGAGTTGATGTTTTTGAGTTGTGGTGTTGGAGAAGAATGCTAAGAGTATCATGGTCTGCTAAAAGGATTAACAAATCTGTCCTGAAACATGTGAATCCAGAATGTTCCTTGGAAGTGAGAATGGCCAGATTTTGTCTCACCTAATTTGGTCATCTTGTCAGAAGGGACCATTCCCTGGTAAAGTGGAGTGTCAATGAAGAAGGGGAAGGCCCCCACTGAGATGGATAGACAGTGGCTGCAATGCTTAAGTACAGCAAGTATCATGAAGCTGGCACAAGACTGGGCAGTGTTTCATTGTGCTGTGTATAAGATCACTATGAGTGGGGGATGACAACAACAACAACATGGACTATTAATCAGAATATAAAGAGGTTATGATCTATATATTTCCTATCTTTGACACAACATGAATTTAGGA
>NW_006922081.1:1053863-1055050 GCF_000298275.1 Orycteropus afer afer | reverse complement strand
CCAGCCTTCTGGTGAGCAGTCAAATGCCTTACGCACTATGCTACCAGAGCTCCTATGCATACTTAGTGGGCCCAAATCATTAAACTCAGACTGATCAAATGTTACATTCCTTGCACCATTATCCCACACCCTCAGTAGCCATTCCCATGCACATTCTCCAGGTTTCTGTCTATACATGTTAGCAAAATCAATAGTTCTTTTTGGATGCGGTATAACATCTCCTCAGTCACACTTTGTATTTCACCTTTGGGAGCTAGGTTGTATTTAATTGTAGTTATAGGTCTAGCAGCAAGAATGGGTGGTTGAGATAGTTCCTGAGAACATTCAGCTATGTCTTTCATGGCATCTACCTCAGACAATGACCCACCAAGAACAGTCGAGTCAATCCCATCAAAAGAAGGTGGAAAGGAGAATGTTTTTGTAGTAATCTCTTCAGATAGGAGGGATTCAACAGATTTTGCAGGCTCTATATCCTGATATTCCTGACTGTCTGCCCATATGTCTCCATTCCAGCTTTCAGGATCCCATTTTTTACCAATTAATGCCCTCACTTTAACTTCAGACACCATTATGAGTTGGCAATTCAATTGGCGTTGTAATTCAGCCACACTTACAGTACGACTTTGGGTTTGGTTTTCAGCAGTATCAGCTCCGTTACTAGAAGAAATAAGATTTTCTTTCAGAGAACAAGTGGAAACATTTAAGTCTTTTATGTGGCACTTTAGCTGTGACTCAGCAGCCTGGAACTCATCTTGCTCTTTCAACACTTTTTCTAGCGTAAGTAGGACTGACCAATCAGCTTCCTTATACTTCTCACGCTGATGAAATTGCAGAAAAGTATCAAATCTGTGATCACCTAGAGCCTCACTTCTCAAAACTACTTGATCTTTTGTGATGCTATTTTGCATATTATTGTTGCCACCTCATGCCACAGATTAGCAGGGCCCTCTTTGTTAATGGAAGCAGGGTCACAGTGGCTTTATGATTAATAATATTGGAGAACCAAAACAGAATCAGTGAGAACCAGTTTAGGAAGCCCATCCTTAGGATTTTGTCTCTGTAGAACCATTCCTGGTACCAAATATGTTAGGCTGGGTTCTCTAGATAAGCAAAACTAGTAAATCTTATATATAGAGAGAGAGAGCTCTGGTAGCATAGTGCCTAAGGCACTTGACTGCTAACCAGAA
>NW_006922081.1:1048516-1053548 GCF_000298275.1 Orycteropus afer afer | reverse complement strand
CTGGAGGATTTTGCCAACTCTTGCAGCTGCAGTGGCTGATGAGCTCAAGGTTGGCAAGCAGTATACTTGCTGTTGACTCCAATGAATGAGGAATCCAAGACCTCCAGACCATATGATGGATTTTTTGCTCACAGACAATTGTAGGTAGCACAACAGGATCCCGATCCACATAAGAGCGTCCCTTTTTCCCTGGATATTCATAAATATATTGGAAACAGACCACACCCCTAAGGAAACACCCTTTCGACAGTTTGGCTGCTCAGAACATAAACATCTGATCTCATCATGGGAATAATCCACATTACAACTGCTTAAACCACTCAGAATTGTGGTCCAGCCAAGTTGATATACAAGTCCAACTATCACAAAATCCAAGGTGAATAATCTTACTCTAAAGCTCCAGTTTATTTTTATGATTGCATTGCTGTTGCTGTTGTTAGGTGCCATCAAGTGTTTCTGACTCATAGCAACCCTATGTACAATAGAATAAAACACTGCAATGTCTTATGCCATATTCATAATCATTGCTTTGCTTGAACCTGTTGCATCCACTGTGTAAGTTCATCTCATTGCTATTTTAGTTGACCCTCTAATTTACCAAGCGTGATATCCTTCTTCAAGAATTGGAGTCTCCTGATAACATGACTAAACTATGAAAGACAAAATTGGCCAATCTTGCTTCCAAAAAGCCTTCTGGCTTCACTTCTCCCAAGGTAGATTTATTCATTCTTCTGGAAGTTCATGGTATTATCAATATTCTTTGCCAAACCACATTACAAATGCATCAGTACAATTTTATACTAACCCTTTAAACACCCCAAATCCAATTTTTACTATTTAGAGTAATACATATTTGGAAGCTCTCTTCTAATAGAAAAAGTGAACAAAAGTTTTTTTTTTTTTTTTTTCTTAGCCATGTCTTAAAGAATAGTATATGAAATGTAGTCTTTTGTTTGTTTTCCTGTCTCAAGCATTCAGATGTTAGTGGTAATTCAGACTCCTTCCAAATTGCCATTCATCTAAAACACCCTTTATCCTCTACCCTACAGAGATAAACAATGGCAAATCTCACGAAAATTGATAACTCAATGTTATAAGAAATGTCATACATTCAATCATCACTCATATATTCAACATATGTTAATTAAGCACTTAATATTCAAATTTCCTTTATATAGAGAGGAGGCAACAAGACCAAATATAGTGGTAAAAACTGTGACAAAAAAATTACATAGTATTGAAAATTAATTCTAATTGACTTAAAGACATTGAGAAGCTACAATGAGCTGAAATATTTATTCTATCCAAAATGACTTAAATCTCAAATGTTAGCTAAATCTAAAATAACTAAAAAGTATAGAGATAGAGCAGAAGTAGAATGGATAAGTTAGTATTGTTTGTTTTTAAAATACAGACTGTGTATTAATAAAAGAAGCTGAGGCAAGGAATAAAAAAGTATTGAAACTTCATTACTATGACTGATTGTGGGGAGAAATGAGATGTAGGTTGAGGTCAGAGTATCCTCGTGTGTTCTGATGAGCTCCAGCTGAATTTATTATAGAAAACAAAGCTATATAGCTCTGTGCATTGGGGTGGAAGATTAAGAATAACACCTAGGTGCACATGGGAATCTCTTACTCTCAGATAAGTAGGCTAATAAAAGATTTCTAAAGATTTTTCTATATACAGGAGTCAACAATCATATTCACATATACCTAACTTGAAAAATCAGTGTCAATACAAGCACATTTCTTATTTTATATCTCAACTCAGAATCTCTCTTTCACATCAAATTATAAAAGCTACCTGTGTATTCAAAGAGAATGAGGAACTAATTATGGCATGACATTAGGTAAATGTAGGAGTTGGAACTAGCTATGCTTGTCCTGCATTTCCCTTTTGCCTTCTTCTTCTCCTTTTTTTTTCTTTCTGAAAAATACCTGCTGCTCTGTTCCTAAATTCCACAAATTTAAATTACTATGAAGATTAAGTTCTGAAATAAGAATCCTACAGTTGTCCAGTAAGTTTTCAACAAACTGGATAATTTTGTCTAATTTTGAAGTGCTACATGAGAAAGCCCATTATTATCACCATACACTGAAATTGCAGCATTTTCTCTTTATCAGATAAAAAGAAAAGCAATATTTGATCTTTATCTATTTTACTCTTCTCTCTGATCCTAGATGATTTAAAAGCAAGGGAGAGAAGATGGTTATTAATTAGGTTGTTCTCAAACATTTTTTTTTTTTTTTGTCTTTACTATGTTGTTGGGAGTCAGAGCCAAAGATGTCCACAAACAAAACAACCAAACTCACTGCCGTTGAGTAGATTCAACTCATAATGACCCCTCCTGGGATTTCCAAGGCAATATCTCTACGGAAGTAGATTAACCAATCTTCCCTCCGAGGAGTGATTGGTGGGTTTGAACTGCCAGCCTTCTGGTTAGCAGTCAAATCACTCAAGGACTATGCCACCAGAACTCCCAGAGATGTCCACTGAGGTGGGTTATTAAGGATTTTTCTAGAGAACAGGCATTTGACTATTAACCAGAAGGTTGGTGGTTCAAACCCACCAGCAGCCACACTTCAGAAGGAAGGTTGGGTGATCTACATTCATAGTGACACTGCCTTAGAAACCCAAGGAAGGGTCACTATGAGTTGGACCCGACTTGATGACAGGGAGTGAGACTAGAGAACAGAGTGTGAGACACATCAATGAAAGCAGGATAAGGTAGAGGGAGAAGTTGAAATGTAATTCAGTTGCAACAAAAGACAGTCTCATTGGAAGTTCTGAAATTGGGACAACCCTTCAGAGATTTCCCAAATTAAAGAAAGGGGGCTTTTTAATTCCTGTATTCATAAGTCATTGGATACAAACACAACTTGGAGAGGAATTTTAGCCCTGAAGAAATAAATTAGTGTGTTGGTACTGTAGAAGGAATATTATGGCACACTGCAGCATCCACTTTTCTTCATACTATATAATTGATTCACACTGTCTGGGAATAGCTATTTCAAGATTGTTGGTGATGTTTTTTTAAAAAGAAAAGAAAATTACAAGTGAAAGATTTTTGAGATAAACTACAGTTTCCTCCAATGCAGGTGGTTTCAGCATTAATACCAACATTTATTTTCCTCTTCTACTCCATATTTTAGGTCCCTTCACCCTCACCTCTCACCTTTGCTTGTTTAGATAGCTAATTTGGCTGACTCACGCAAACTTGTGTCCCTGAGGGACTTCCTAATCCCCATCCAATTCTCAGGCTGTGGCTGCTGCACTTGTCCATTTACCATCAAAATGGGCTAGGAGGATTCCAAAAGATGTCCCAGAGACTCACCTGTGTGCCAAGCATATTCTTCCATTCTCCCACTCAATACCCTCAGCCTTTTCAAATCTTGATTATCAAGGCCAATTATTTCTGCAAGAACGCTGTCTACCCTCCTTCTCTCCTGGGTTTTTTGTGTGCCCATTAGTCTTCACTCCAAGTTTAAAGGGGCTTTTGCTTTATTGTCTGGAGGAAACATCCCACCACTACACCCATCACAAATACAAACACTAAACATTCAGAGCCTATGAATGTAGGGATGGGAAGCACACATTCTGCATGTTGGTACATAAGGGTGAAGGTACACAAATTGGCTCTTGGTTCAATGTGACATGGTAAGGAACCTTGCCTGTGTCGATGGATCAAAATCTTTCTATGTCTTCTGGCAATGGTATTGTAAGAAACCTTGTGGGGGAAGAAAGGCCACATTTTCCTTAGAATATAGACAGATAAAAGGAATAATTAACTGCGTAAAAAGGTAAAACATAAGCATCTTTCCACCAAGTGCATGATTTCTCTTCTTAAGCATGGTGCCTCAAAGGGGCTCAGCATTGCTCTTGTTTGTTCACAAGCTGAACATTTGGTAGTGGAAGTAGCTTGCTCAGCCTTGGTTAAAGGACATCCATTTGTCAATCTAATGTATACCTTCTCTCACTTACACCATGTCAATCGGTTCATGTTACCTTGTGCTAGTACTGCAGTTGCCACTCAGAAATACCTGATTTAAGTATTTCCAAGCCTGCTTTCTGGTAAGGCAACACTGCTGCATCAAGGGCAACACTCTTGACAACTGGGGAAAGGAACATTAGTCTTGAAGAGGAGAGAAGTGTTCTAGGTGAAGTACCATAGTATTCAGTGTAATGCCTAAGAATTATTTACATGTGATGATTTGATTAACTACACCATTTGTGTCCAGTGCTTTCAGGATTGGTGTGAATTTAAAGAATTTTAAATTGTGAGTAAGTCTGTTTCTCGGAAAATGTAATATAATTCCTGAAAGTTGGCATGTAGTGCATGAGCACTTTTATATTTTTTTGGGAAAAGTTATTTGAATCTTTCCATGACACTTTTAGGTGCATGAATGCATTCACCATCCATACAGAATATTTTAAACCAACATTATTTGACTTCTCAATTATATGGTGTATTCTACTTTATAAAATTAGTAAATTATAGTATAGTATTTCATTTGGTTAGAATGTGAATGCATATATAAAGGAAACTTATTTATATAATAGTCATTCAAATATCACTTAAATTATAATATATATGCCTATATTTAAATACATATTTAAATTTACATGAATTATGCAATGTGATAATTGAACCATGCTTTTTTTGTTGTTGTTGTTCCATCCTACAGTGTTAAACTAACTTCAGTTCCTTAGCAATGTGAGAATGCTAATCTGTTGTTGTTGTCTTCTTTATATTTTATATTTTTCCTTTCTTTTTTTCTTGTATATATTCTTTCATTCCTCCTTGTTTTCTTCACTATTATAAGTTTTGGAACTTGTTACAATTGTATGTTCCTGTCTTAATCTATTTTTTCAGTCTTCTCTCATGATGGCTACCATAAATGTTCTATAGTCTGTTTAATTTTTTTTAATTTTATTGTGATTTGGATGAAAATTTACAGAGCAAATTCACTTTCCATACAGCAGCTCACATACACTTTGTCTCATGACATTGACTACAATTTACCACAAT
>NW_006922081.1:1044572-1047228 GCF_000298275.1 Orycteropus afer afer | reverse complement strand
TGGAAATATCATGGCTTGTGTCAGGCACACCTTAGTCCTCAAGTATAGACATACCTAATAATTCAGCCTTTCCACCCATCTATCTACATGTGTAATGTTTGCCATCTCTGACAATGTAGTACTGTGTGTATAAATGTCTTCATCTTTGTTTTCTGTATCTCCTGTGCACCTCTCTATGTCTTCCTCTTCCTCAATGTCACCTTATTGATCATAGGTTGTTTCCATCATTTGGTTATCATAAATAGTGCTGTGATGAACATGGGTATGCACATATCTGTTCTTGTCCTGGTTCTCACTTCTTTAGGATATATACCTGGTAATGGAATGGCTGGATCAAATAGTATTTCTAATTCCAGCTTTTTAAGGAATTGTCATACTGCTTTCAACAGTGGTTGTACCATTTGACAGTCCCACAAGAAGTGTATGAGAGTCCCAATCTCTCCAGTTCCTCACCAGCAGGTGTTATTTTCTGTATTGTTGAACTTTGCTACTAGTGCTGGGGCAAGATGGTATCAAATTGTTGTTTTGATTTGCATCTCTCCAATGGCTAATGGTCATGAGCATTCCTTCATATGTTTTTTGGCTGCTTGAATATCCTTTTGGTGAAGTGTCTATTCATGTCTACTGCCCATTTGAAAATTGGATCATTTGTCTTTTTGTTGTTGAGGTGTTGGAGTTTTCTATAAATTCTAGAGATAACTCCCTTGTCAGATATATAATTGCAGAGTTTTTTTTTCCCCAATCTGTAGGTTCAATGACTCAATGACTCTTTTGGAAAAGTCTTTAGAACCACATAAAAATGTAATTTTTAGTAGGTCCTATTCATCTAGATTATCTTCTATTTTTTGTGCATTTTAGATTATGCTTCATGGTCTATTGACGGTATATATTAGGACCCCTAACTTTGCCCCTAGCTATGACTTAAGGCACTTTATAGTTTTAGGTTTCATATTTAAGTCTTTGATCCATCTGGAGTTAGTTTTTGTGTATGATGTGAGGTATAGATCTTGTTTCACTTTTCTACACATGGATATCCAGTTTTGCCAGCACCATTTGTTAAACAATCTCTTCCACATTGAATGAATTTTAGCTCTTTGTCAAAGATCAGCTGATCATAGGTTGATGGATCTATTTCTGTGTTCTCTATTCTATTCTACTGGTCTATGTGTCTGTCAGGAGCTCTGGTAGTGTAGTGCCTGAGGCATTGACTGCTAACCAGAAGGCTGGTTGTTCAAAACCACCAGCCACTCCTCGGAAGGAAGGTTGGACAATCTACTTCCGTAGTGATACAGCCTCGGAAACCCAAGGAGGGGTTGCTATGAGTAGGGTCTGACTTGACGGCATATAACAACAACAACAACAATGTGCTTGTCATTGTACCAATACCAGGCAGTTCTGACTACTGTGGCTATGTAGTAGTTTTTAAGATCTGGGAATGTGAGACTTCCTACTTTGTTCTTCTTCAATAGTGATTTGCTTATTTGAGGTCTCTTTCCTTTCTATATAATGTTAATTATTATTTTGTCCATATCCTTAAAGAATGCTGATGGGATCTGGATTGGGATTGCATTGAATGTATTGATTGTTTGGGATAGAGCTGACATTTTCACAATGTTCAATCTTCCTGTCCATGAGTATAATATGTTCTTCCGTTTATGTGGATCTCTTATGGTTTCTTGAAGTAGTCTTTTATAGTTTTCTTTGGAGAGTTCTTTAGTAAAGTTTATTCCCAAGTATTTTATTTCTTTTGTATCTATTATAAATGGTACTGATTTCTAATTTTATAGCATTGTTATCTGAGAGGATGCTTTGCAGTATTTGTATGATCTGTTCCTTAAAACCACTACATGGACAACAGCCAACTTTATATTAAATAAGATAAAAAAATGTTAACTTCTACTGCTCAGAAAGAAGAAACACATAAGAATATATATATATTTTTTATAGGAAATTAAATCTGTTACTCTGACAAGGAGTGATTTTAAAAATCTCATATTCCTTGGATATATGGAAGAAACCTAAAGATTGAACAACTGAAAGCTAAAGCTAGCCTATGTCTTCTATTTAAGACAATGGAATGATTTTTACTGTTTTGTTGGCTAATGGTTTGATTACTCATGCCATTGTTTAACTGATTGTTTCCTCTTGAGATTCACTCAAAGGAGACTGATGACGAAGAATTTTGAAAGAAGATTGAAAGGAAGTAAAGCCTTCTACACATATATATGCTTTTTATGAATATTTCTACAAGGAAGTACAGGTGTTCACTATTTTAAAAAACATATGCTGCTTTAGGACTTTTCCCATTAAAGAAAAAATTATCTTCATCTGTGTAATTCCCAATATACAATTAATAATATATATGGATGAATGAGCATAGCACTGAATTAAGTTAAATTAATTCAGCATAGGCAAGAGGTCACTTGTAGATGCTATCCCTTCAGGAATTTAAAATGCATATATATATATGGAGACATAAAATGTTCAGCAATATGTGAATGAAAATTAAGTCAATGTATATTAAAATAACACCAGTTGTTATCGAGGTGATTCTACACAATTTGAGGAAAATTGTTTTTATTTGTTTGTTTGATTGGTTTTATGTATCTATTAAGAGCATAGTGAATCTGGCTAATATCTGAAATATTCTGTTTAA
>NW_006922081.1:1041810-1042367 GCF_000298275.1 Orycteropus afer afer | reverse complement strand
AAAAAAAAAAAAAAAATCACTGCTGTCGTGTCAGTTCCAAATCATAACTCATAGCCACCCTTCCTTGGGTTTCCAAGGCAATATCTCTACAGAAGTAGATTTCCCAGTCTTCCTTCTGGGTAGTGTTTGGTGGGTTTGAACCACCAGCCTTCTAGCTAGCAGTCAAATATCTTAGGCACTACACCACCAGAACTCCCAATTTCACTCAGAGGGACAGGAAAAAGATACTCTGAGAAGAAAACTAAGGCCAACTGATTTTAAAAATCAGGCTGAATAACTGAAAATTGAATAGATCTGGGGTGGTGGTGGTATATCTTAGGAAGTATCAGAGGACTATAATAGTAATGATTCAGTCAGGAAAACTGAGGTCATTCTATATATCACAAAAATAGAAGATTTAACGTAAAATTATGGGCTGGGAGATCAAGCTGAAATAAAGGCAGCAGGTACTAAAGTGGCATGACCTGAAATTTTTCCACCTCTTTTAACACAATGAACATTTTATAAGAGGCAATTGAGAATATTTCTCCTGGCTTTCTTCATCTAGAAATTCATTT
>NW_006922081.1:1017853-1019631 GCF_000298275.1 Orycteropus afer afer | reverse complement strand
GTAATGTACCAAACAGTGTTTCTTTGCTATTCATAAGGACAGACTAAGAAGAAGGAAGAGGCCGTCCACTTCTGAAAGAATTGGCCAGGGAAAACCTGACAAGAATATATACCACAAATGCCATAAAAAACAGGAGTTTAGTCTTACAGTTTGGAGTCTTTAAGTCCAAGTTCAAAGTACCTGGCTCTAGGGGCTGAGTGAAAGTCCCTCACCCTTGGGGTCCAGCTCAGCCTCCTGCTCCTGGCCCACTGGAGCTAGAAGCATTTCTTCACTCAGACAGCTACAGGCTGCTGAGGCTGAGAAGTTCCAAGGTTGACAAGTAAAAAAGGCACAGTCCTGATGTTACCAGACCACACAGCAGGCCATTAACTTAAGTCCATTGTAAGTCCCAAAGTCAGCAGAGCATAGCAGGCTGCTGAGCAATGACATGGCTACATGTATAGGTTAGAGACCATTCCCAAGTCTTCTCCTTAAATACAGGAAGCAGACCACATCCCAAAGGCAGCTCCTCAGCTGCTTGTGGTAGATCCCACCATGGAGTTGACTGTCAGTCTCATTATGGGGAATAACTACCACCAAATGCCCAGCCACTCAACCAGGCTCAGCCAAGTTGACACAAAAACATAACCACCACACAGATCAAATAGATTAAGTATTTATTTTCAAATCTACTCAAAAAGATGAAAGTGAAATATTTCCTTTTCCCAAGTACTCTGATAAATAAGTAGTGAAATTATGCATGCATTTTATGTGTATACATAGAAGTAATCAAGAAATGAGCATTAGATTATAACATTTCTATTAGCAATATACATTTTTTCAAAGACTCTGAAAATGAAATCTGCCTAGTCAGTTGCACAGCAGCAATAAACATAAACATTTGTGTTGTATAATATTTAGGGAACATTCAAGTGTCTGCACATATCTCTACAGACAATACTTATGCTGTGCTAATAAAAATACAAAAATAATTTTTGTTAGATAGTGGTTCAGATGTGAGTCTATGTAGATAAAAACAACATAAGAAAGCAAGAACTGTGTACATTAAAGATTAGACTGATAGAGAATCAGAGACTATTAATAAGAATTATATAGCCAAATAATTCACTTTTTTAAAAAACTATATTCCATGATATCAACTATTCTCTTCTGGTATAAAAGTATGGGAAATATTGTAATATTTTATAGTCTACATTTGGCTTAGGAGTTGTGGTGGCATAGTACCTAAGGCATTTGACTGCTAACCAGAAGGCTGGTGATTCAAAGGCTCAGAAGGAAGATTGGGCAATCTACTTCTGTAGAGACACTGCCTTGGAAATCAATGGAGAGGTTGCTATGACTTAGATCTGACTTTGCTTGAGATATATGTGTGTGTGTGTACACACACCATAAATGGAAAGATTAAGGTTCAGCAATTTCTAAGAATTATCTGGAAAAGATCTATCTCCACTCAGAAAGAGAGTAACAGGAACTGGGTAGTTATAGAATGCTTCTGGACTTAGATATTACCAAATGTGTTAAATAATTGCTTCTAAAATTAGTTTTCATGATGCTCCATGTCTTTATTACTTTTTCCTCCTACACCTTGCTCAAGCATCAACTGTGAAAATCCATATGAGTTATCAAATTAAGAAAAAATTACTGCTGGTAAAGATATTTATCACTATATCTGGGAAGTGATCATCAGCTTACAATTGACTTTGACAATAGGATTGAAAGGTAAGACATTGAACTATGACATTTCTAACTTATTACCATTTCTAAGGTAAAACAAAATT
>NW_006922081.1:1016670-1017313 GCF_000298275.1 Orycteropus afer afer | reverse complement strand
CAGGAATTGACAGAATACCCATTGAGATGTTTCAACAAATGGATGCCACACTGGAGGCATTCACACAGCTATGTCAAGAGATTTGGAAGATAGCTACCTGGCCAAGTGACTGGAAAAGATCCATATTTGTTCCCATTCTAAGGAAGGTGATACAATAGAATATGACAATTACTGAGCAGTATCACTGACATCACTTGCAAATAAAATTTTCCTTAAGATAATTCAAAAAATGGTTGCAGCACTATTTTGACAGGGAACTTCTAGAAATGCAAATTTCATTCAGAAGAGGAAGTGGAATGAGGGATATCTTTGTTAATGTCAGAGAGCTTGGCTGAAATCAAAGAATTCCACAGAGGTATTTACTTATGTTTGATTGACTATGAAAAAACATTGAACTGTGCGGATCATAAGAAATAATATATAAACATTGCAAAAAAATGGGAATTTCAGAACACTTAATTGTGTACTTAAAGAAACTCATATGCATATGAAAGCTGGACAATGAATAAGGAGGAGAAGAGGTGACACTGTTGAGTTGTGGTGTTGGCAAAAAAAAATAAAATAAAATACTGAAAGTGCCATGGACTTCTAGAAGAACTAACAAATCTGTCCTGGAAGAAGTGCAGCCACAATACTCCTTGGA
>NW_006922081.1:1014594-1015130 GCF_000298275.1 Orycteropus afer afer | reverse complement strand
AAAGCTGCTTCTTACATACAGGAAGCAGATCACATACCCAAAGCAGCTACTTAGCTGCTCCACTGTGGAGTTGATTGCCAGTCTTATCATGGGGAATAACTATCACCTGCTACCCAGTCATTTAGCCAGACCCAACCAAGTTGACACACAACTTTAACTATCACAGTCATATTGCAAGAGGGGAAAATTCCCTGAAGAAGGTCAGTGTTTCATTCTGTTGCACATAGGGTTGCTATGAGTTGGAGCTTACTCAATAGCACTTAACAACAACAATAAGGCAAAAAGGAGCATAAGAGAATGATCTGAACATTTGTGACATCATTTATTTTATAAATTGTAGCATGTTTTATTCCAGTCATCATTTTAATACTACAACTATAATCTCATGAAGTGAAACAAAAGTAGAGAAGTAAGAAATCCTCCAATGTGGTAACTATAGATCCCCAAAGCTAAGAATATATATATGTGTAATCACCATGGGTATGAGTGCAATCTAACTAGAAGGAGCATAGTAAAATGATTACATGTGCAGACTA
>NW_006922081.1:1004932-1014094 GCF_000298275.1 Orycteropus afer afer | reverse complement strand
GTTTGAATCACCAGCCTTCTGGTTAGCAGTCAAGTGCCTTAGGCACTATGCTACCAGAGCTCCTTTTAAAACCATACTTAGTCCATTATAAATTTCATCTATTATTCTTTTAGTTATAACTGTGCTATTTCAGGAGAATTTTCATTCCATGTAAACAAAAAAGGAAAACATAAAAAAAAAAAATCTGTCACCAAGGACTGAAACATTTCCAAATGTGTAAATATTTTAGAGCTATCTGTCTAAAACAAGGTAAAATCCCTTATTTTAGATAGTGCCAGATAGCATGCATATGTGAAAACCTATCACACTTTATTGTAAAAAAAAAGTATTTAATTCACTAGAAAAACAATTTATTATACTGAGATGTACTCTGTTAAAGATATCAATTTTTCATCCTTACAAATTCTTTTTTTGTTGTATCATACAATAAAAAAGATAAAGATAATGTAAAATGTCTTATTTTTTTAACGTCATTAAGTATAGAAACTGCACAACTTATACAATGAAAAAGTTAGAAATGTTAAGTGTATGCTCACATCTCACCTTACATTATCTTTGTCTTCAGAATAAATTAATTTTTCCATTTCCTTTCTCATTATAATGCTCAGCATAGCAGAGAACAAATCAGAGGTATAATATTGCACAATGGAATTTGAACGTTATGATACTGTGCTTTTTAACTTTGATGTTTTTCAAGTCTTCCCTTGATTTTCTAACAATTTTATTATGACTTTCACATTGATAAAGCTGCAAATATGACCTGAAAGACAGATATCTTCAAAGAGATACATTCTTTTCTATTGTCTTTTAGCTCACATAAGAGCTCTCAGTATCATAATTGAAAAGTTTCTACAATAATCTTACAAATGCATTAGTTATAGGACATAAAAAAGAACAGATTATATTTACTAATATGCAGTATTAATTTCAAAAAAAAAACTTGCATGCAAAACTTAAAGAGAAATACTACAGTTATAATCTAAGCAATGTCTACTATCCTACAGTGTGTAATTTATGAGCTCTAGTGGTGCAGGCATTTGATTGCTAACCAGAACATGGGTGGTTCAAACCCACCAGCCACTCTGCAGAAGGAAGGTAGAACAATCTAATTCCAGTAAAAATTTACTGTCTCAGAAACCCAGTGAGTGTTGCTATGAGTCAGAATCAACTCAATGGCAGTAAGTTAGAGAGTGTAAAGAACTATTTGTGACTATTTTGTACATTCATATGAAGCAGAGTTGCCAATCAGTTGTCAATGATTTTGTAGTACTTGGATCCACAATCAGCACCAATGGAAGCAGCAGTCAAGAAATGAGATGCCATATTGTAATGGGCAAATCTGTTCTAAAAGGCCTCTTTAAAGTTCACTCCTCAGAAGGAAGGTTGGGCAATCTACTTCCATAGTGATATCGCCTCAGGAACCCAAGAAAGGAGTTGCTATGAGTCGAGTCCAACTCAACGGTGCATAACAACAAAAACAACAACAAAATGATGAAGAGCAAAGACGTCTCTTTGAAGACTAAGGTGTGCTTAACCCCAGCTGTAGTGATACTGCCTGGGAAACCCAAGGAGGAGTCTCTATTATGAGTCACATCCAACTTGATGGCACATAACAACAACAACAACAAGATCATAAAAAATACAAGATAATAAAATTTGCCGAATTTTTATTTCTGCTGAAAATTTATATCACTTAAAATACACTCACACACAAAAATCAATTACGTAGTCAGTCCATGTCACCAAAAAAGATGATTAGATCAAGCAAAATAAGTAATAGATTTATATAAATGCAGATGCCTAAATTTCTTCCCAGAGAAAAGGCACACTAGTCAATGTTTCCAAAGCATTTTGAAAAATTATATGCTGGGCAAACAATCCGAGACACTGGACTATATGAAGAAAAACGTGGAATCAGGGTTGGAGGAAGAATCATTACCAACCTGAGATACGCAGACGATCCAACTTTGCTTGCTGAAAGTGAGGATGATTTGAAGCACTTATTTATGAAGATTGAAGAATACAGTCTGCAGTATGGATTACATCTCAATATAAAGAAAACAAAAATCCTCACAACTGGACCAATAAGCAGCATCATGATGAATGGAGAAAAGATTGAGGTTGTCAAAGAATTCACATTGCTTGGTGTTACAATCAATGTCAATGGAAGCAGCTGTCAGGACATTAGATGACATGTAGCACTGGGCAGGTCAGCCATGAAGGAACTCAAGTGCTGAGGAACAAGGATGTCTCCTTGAGGACTAAGGTGCACCTGACACAAGCCATGATATTTTCAATCACCGCATATGCATGTGAAAGCTGGACAATGAATAAGGAAGACCAAAGAAGAGTTGACACTTTTGAGATGTGGTGCTGGCAAAGAATGCTGAAAGTATCATGGACTGCTAAAAGAACTAACAGATCTGTCCTGGAGGAAGTGCAGCCAAAATGTTCCTTGGAAGTGAGAATGGCCAGACCTCATCTCACCTACTTTGGTCATGTTGTCAGAAGGGACAATTCCCTGGAGAAGGATGTCATGCTTGTTAAGGTAGAGGGTCGATGAAAGAGGGGAAGGCCTTCAAAGGGATGAATTGACATGGTGGCTGCGACAATGGACTCAAGTATAGCAAGGATCATGGAGCTGGCACGGGATCGGGTGGTGTTTCGTTCTGCTGGAAATGGGGTTGCTATGAGTTGGAGGCAAGTGGATGACACCAAGCAACAATGACAACAAAGTTCTTAAAAACTTCAAAATTATGCAAGGTAAACAGATACAACATGGTGGGCATTGTGATTAGATACAGTTCCAGTGAGGTTTGACTAATGAGAAAATCTTTTCAATGATGAATCTAATTCTATATTTTGAAATGAACTCTGAGGTCATCATTTCCAGAATAACTCTAATATATATTGTCTAAGTATGATACTTTCTATTCCTCAAGCAATGCAAGGATCAAATTGCAAAGATATTATCAAGAAGCAAAGGATACTATGAATCAATGTAAATAAACTGATATACTATCTGTGAACATTTATATTAATCCCAGAGAAAAGCCACACTAGTCAATGTTTCCAAAGAATTTTAAACAATTGAAATATGATATAAAATGCCTCTGTTAGCTTCAATTCAGTTTAGGGGAATTGAGCATTTCATAATTCTGGGAGAGGAAAGGTGTTGAGTAAATAATTAATTTATCATAATGTATCCAATCTTCTATTGATCTCCTCATGTTGTTCCATTTGTGTCTCCAGAACAATTTTTTTTTTTTAACTGGAATACACTCTGCATGTTATATTTCCATATTATCTTATTTCCATGTTAATCTCCCAAGATTTAACAAAATTTTATTTGCTTTTCTCTTAGACTAATGATTATCATATTCTTTCTTTGAATTTCTTCTTGGAATATTTAAACACTTTTCCTATACAAAGGAACTCTGGTGGCATTGTACGTAAAATATTTGGCTGCTAACCAGAAGATCAGTGTTTGAAGCCATCAGCCAAGAAAATGAGGCAATCTACTTCCATCAAAATTTACAGCTTTGGAAACTGAATAGGGTCTTTATGAGTCAGAATCCACTTGATGACAGTGGATTTGGTTTGGGTTTTATCCCCAGTAAAGGAGTTCTGGTGGTGTCGTTGTTAATGCATTTGGCTGCTAACCAAAAGGTCAGTTGTTTGAAGCTACTAGCTGCTTCATGGAAGAAAGATGAGGCCATCAGCTTCCATAATGATTTACAGCCTTGGAAACCCAATGGGATTGTTCTGATTCAACGGCAATGAATGAGTGAGTTTTGATTCTCCCATACACGGAGCTCTGGTGGCACAGTAAATAAATTCAGTTGATCACTAAAAAGGTCAGGAGTTCAAACCCACGAGCTGCTCTTTGGGAGCATGATGAAGCAGTCTGTTTTGGTAAATATTTACAGCATACGAAACCCTATGGGGAAGTTCTATTCTGTTCTACTGGGTAGCTATTGGGGTAGCTATAGGATCACCTTGGGAACCCCAGGAGGGGTTGCTATGAGTGAGGGCCTACTCAATGGCACATAACAACAACATAGGATCGCTATGAGTTGGAATATACTTAATATCAGTGGGTTTGGTTTGGTTTTGGTTTCTTTCATACATACTTATTTTGTTATCCATTCTTCTTTCAACATTCATCAAATAATTATTGAGTTTATGTTACTCAAAATTTTCCAAATGTTAGAGAGGACAATGGGTAATTAAGAAAGGAATGTTTCCTGTGCATTTCATGCAGTCAGGTAACCTTAATAGGCTCCACTGGTGTTTGGAAAAGCCCAGACGGCCTGTCCCAAAGTCCAGCCCAGGGGCATTTGCTGACACAGTTGGCCCTGTCTTAGATCACAGAATGCAGCAGGAACTGATAACTGTATCTTAGAGAGAATATAAGTTAATTGTAACCCAAGTTTGAAGCCAGGTTTTCAGGAAATGACATCTTAACTAAAAATTTGGAGTCTTAGTCTAACAACATGGAGTCAGATCTCATAAAGCAAAACTCTTTATCTTCACATTTCTACTGTGCTCAAGTGAACACTAAGTTTGATACTAAAAAGTACATCAGTTAGGGAATAATCAAGATGTATGTACATGAGCTATATAACTTTATTATACTTGGCATAGCCCTTAATTTCCAAAATAATTTAATGAACTTTTCACATATATATATATGTGAAATATATGTATATAAGGAGGAATATGGTAGATAGAAATTGAATGAACATGCAGTGAAGATGTGCTAATTATCACCAGTGATTGGAATGCAAAAGTTGGAAAAAAATAAATGAGTCACTGGTCATTGGAAAATATGGCCTTGGTGATAGAAATAATGTTGGAGATCACATGATAGAATTTTGCAAGACTAATTACTTATTCATTGCAAATACCTTTTTTAAACAACAGAAATGGAAGCTACACATATGGGCTTCACCAGACAGAGTACACAGGAATAAGATTGACTACATCTTTGGCAGGAAGTAGTGGAGAAGTTCAATATCTTCAGCCAAAACAAGGCCAGGAGCTGATTGTGCAACAGCTCATCAACTGCTTGTATGCAAGTTCAATATGAAACTGAAAACAATTAAAACAAATCCAAGAGAGGCAAAATATGACCTTGAATATGTTGTTGTTGTTGTTAGGTGCCATCAAGTCATCTCAGACTCATAATGACCCTATGCACAGCAGAACGAAACATTGTCAGGTCTTGTGCCAGCTTCACTATCCTTATTGAACCTGAGCCCACCATTCCAGCCACTGTGTCTATCCATCTCATTTAGGGCCTTCCCCTTCTTCATTCACCTTCCACTTTGCCAAGCATGATATCCTTCTCCAAGGAATGGTTCCTTCTGTCAACATGACCAAATAAGTGAGACAAAGTCTGGCCATTATTGATTATAAACTCACTGTCATCCAGTCAGATCTGATTCATAGCCACCCCTCCTTGGGATTCTGAAGCAATATCACTACAGAAGTAGATTGCCCAACCTTCCTTCTGAGGAGTGGCTGGTGGGTCTGAACCACCAGCCTTCTGGTTAGTAGTCAAATGCCTTGGGCACTATGCCATTATTGATTATATCCCTCCTGAATTTAGAGACCACATGAAGAACAGATTTGATCCATTGAACACCAGTGACTGAAAACTAGGGGAATTGTGGGATGACATCAAGGACATCATCCATGAAGAAAGCAAAAGGTCATTAAAAAGACAGAAAAGGAAGAAAAGACAAAAATGGATTTCTGAAGAGAATCTGAAACTTGCCCTTGAATGGAGAGTTCAAGGATTGTTGAATGTTAAAATGAAAGGATTGAGAAGATAAAGAGCTGAACAAAAGATTTCAAAGAGCAGCTCGAGATGACAAACTCAATTACTATAATGAAGTATGCAAAGAGTTGGAGTTAGAAAACCAAAAGGGAAGAATCAATTTGGCATTTCTCAAGCTGAAAGAACTTAGGAAAAAATTTAAGATTCAAATTGCAATATTCCATGGGCAACATGTTGAATGATGCAGGAAACATCAAAAGAAGATGGAAGGAATACACAGAGTCACTATACCAAAAAGAATTGGTAGATGATCATGCATTTCAGGAGATGGTATGATGAAGAACCAATGGCATTCTAGAAAGAAGTCAAAGCTGCACTGAAGGAATTGGTGAAAAACAAGGCTCTGCGTATAGAACTTGTATCCTTTCACCATACTTATTCAATCTGGATACTGAGCAAATAATCCAAGAAACTGGACTATATGAAGAAGAACATGGTATCAGGATTGGAGGAAGGCTCATTAACAATGTGAGACATGCAGATGACACAACTTTGCATGTTGAAAGTGAGTAAGGATGGCTTGGAGCACTTATTGATGAAGTCTGAAGACTACAGTCTGCAGTGTGGATTGCACCTTAATATAAAGAAAAGAAAAATCCTCACAACTGGACAATAAGCAGCATCAGAAAAATTGGGGGAAAGATCGAAGATGTCAAAGACTTCATATTACTTGATTATACATTCAGTGCTAATGAGAGCAGTGGTCAAGACATCAAAAGATGTACTGCATTTGACAAATCTGTTGCAAAGGACCTCTTTCAAGTGCTGAAGAGCTAAGATATTTCCTTGAAGACTAAGATGTGTCTAAACCAAGCCATGGTATTTTTAATTCCTCATATGCAGGTGGAAGCTGAACAATGAATAAGGAGGATTGAACAAGAGTTGATGCTATTGAGTTGTGGTGTTGGTGAACAATGCTGAAGGTACTGTGGACTGCTAAAAGAGATAACAAATCTTTCCTGGAGGAAATGCAACACAAATGCTCCTTAGAGGTGAGAATGGCCAGACTCTGTCCCACCCATTTGGTCACGTTGTTAGAAGGGACACTTCTCTAGAGAAGGCTGTCATGGTTGGTAAAGTGGAGTGTAAATGAAAAAGGGGAAGGCCCTCTGTGAGGTGGATTTCCACAATGGCTGCAGAAATCAGCTCAAGTATAGTAGGGATCATGAGGCTGGCACTGGACCAGGCAATGTTTTGTTCTGCTGTACATAATGTCAATACGAGTTGGAGACAACTCAATGGCACATAACAGCAACAAAAACAACATAGCAGACAGATAAATTGACAAATAGACTGAAAGATTTAGATATAAATAGATGGAAAAATAGAAAAGTAGTACTATAGAGAGATGTAGATATATAGATAGACATTAGATAAATGGAGAGATAGATGATAGATTATTAAATAAACTCAAAAACCAAACTCACTGCCATTGAGTCCAATCTGATTCATGGCAACTCCCTTTGGGTTTCTGAGGTGGTAAATCTTTATGGAAGTAGATTGCCTAGACTTCCTTCTGTGAAGTGGCTGGTAGGTTTGAACCGCCAACCTTCGAATTAGCAGCCAAATGCCTTAGGCACTATGGCACCAGATCTCCAAATAAATATAAATAGATACATATAAATTAATGTTTGTTTGTTTGTTTGTCTTAAAGAACTTTTTATTTTAAGTTGGGTGGAATTTTAAAGAGCAATTTGGTTTTCCATTCAATAATTCATACACATTTTCTTTGTGACATTCATTGCATTCCAACAATGTAATAGCATTCTTTCCATTTCCTCCCTATTTACCATTTCGTTCATCTTTCTTTACTGTTCTTCCCTGCATTCTGAGCTTTATATCAGTACAAATACTGCCCTTTTGATTTTGTATGCGTGATTGTTCTAAGGAATGCATACTCACTGATGTTATTGTGCATCTTAGAGGCCTGCACAATAGAATCATCTTTAATTCCAGTACTAGGTAACTTACAGAGAAAGAGAAACTACCAAGAGTTTACGGTTTACTGATAGCTCTTGTATGATCAAAAGTTTACCTATTTAGGTTCAATGCAATTTCTTATACCCATGCATTTATATACTTAAACTCCAAAAACATTTTTAAAATATATGCTTTTATAAGACCCTTGTTGGTGTGACTGGTTAAGCACTCAACTGAAAACTGAAAAGTTGGCAGTTTGAAGCCAGGCAGAAATGCCTGTGAAGAAAGTCCTGGTGATCTGCTTCTAAAAGTTCACAGCAAAAAAAAAAAAAAAACCTTTTGAAATGCATTTCTATTCTACAACACAGGGGTTACCATGAGTCAGAACTTCCTTATAAGATATCCTAGGCTGAATCTTTACAGGAACAAATCACCAGGACTCTTTATAGCTAATGTTATTAAGACCTTTTCTGTTTATTGATAATTTACAAATTTGTACAAAAAAAATGTGTTTACAAAATTTTCCCCATATTTTACTGATTCATTTTCTCTTTTCTTTCCCTTTTAGAAGGAATTTGTTTAAAAAAAAAAAAAAAACTTATGAATTTGTTAAAGGTCTTTATATATTCTCCATATATAAAAAATAGAAATATATGATCCCACCCCTTATACCAAATGCTGTATTACACAGAAATTATTGTCTAAATTTTCCATTGTTTCTTTATGTTTAGTACTTGTTTGTTCTATTTATAAAATCTTTACCTAACCCTAATTATGATAATAATCTGTGCTTTCTTCTGAAACACAGGTTCTCTTCTTCTCTTTGCCTTTCCCTTGTAGATTCATCAAACACTCTCTTTGGTGGAAAATGTGAGAAAGTAGTAAAGATTTCTTATTTTTAATATTGCTTCCTTTTAACAAGTATCATTTATTAAATAGACTCTCCTTTCTCCACTGCCCATTTTAGTCAACCTTGTCATATGTTAGGTCACTGTCTTTGAGAATGTTTATTTCAGGATTCTTTATTCTATTCCATTGAACTAGTTGATTGCCCTTGAGCTGATAGTACATTATCTGAAATGCTATAGCTTTTTAAAAGCAGTTTTACCTTTCTACTTCAAGATGCCCTGTCCTATTCTTGGTTCTTTGCATTTCCATTAAACTTTGGAATCCACATGCCAATAGTGACATCTTGATTTTATTTCAATGTGTTTGAAGAAATCTAGAGATGATTTGGGGAGAATTATGTCTTTTTAAAAACAAAGTGTTTAAAAATATAACATATACATAAATTTCTCCATTTATTTAGATCTTCTAGAAATTACCTTAAATGCATGCACACACACACACACACACATACATTTTATTTTACCACAGAAAAAGAAATCTCTCTATTT
>NW_006922081.1:999890-1004643 GCF_000298275.1 Orycteropus afer afer | reverse complement strand
TTTCCATTTATTTCTCATCAGCAACCTTGCTAAATTCATTTATTTCAATCTATTATAGTTAGATTTATTTGTACATGTTTCATAATCATATTTCCTAGAAATAATGACTATTTGATTCATTTTTTTATAATATGCATGTGTCTTATTTAATCTATTTGCCTGTAGCACTTTCCATGTTCTGTGCTCATTGTCTTTTATGAGGTTAAATCTATCACTTCTTAAGATGATTTTCAAAAGTTTATTTTCCCTAAGAATACTTTGACATATTAAACGTATTTCCATTTCTCTGAGATTCAAGTATATCATTTTCATATGTCTACTAATGGCTGAATTTTTAATGTTAAAGTAAGCCCATATTATTAAAATAAATCCATTTTGCTCATTACTTATTATTCCTTAATTTATGGGTGTCATCTGTTAGCCAGTATTTTGTTTAAGATGTTTGTATCATCATAGGAGATGTAGCTTTCACCTTCCTTATGTTATCTTATCTCATTTTATATTATCAAATTTATTCTCATTTCATATACTGAGTTGAGAAGTATCCCTTATATTGTAATCTGGAAGAACATTTGTAATATAGCATTGTATAAACAAAACAAACAAACAAATCCACCATCATTGAGTTGATTCGGATTCATAGGAATCCTATAGGACAGAGTAGAATTTGCAGATGGGGTTTCCAAGACTGTAAACCTTTATGGAAGCCTCATCTTTCTCTCACTGTGTGGCTAGTGGATTTAAACCACCAAACTTTGGGTGAGCAGCTGAATACTTTAATCACTGTACCATCAGAGTTCCTAAGTGTTATTTGTGTCTTAAGTGTTTAGAAAAATTCATCACTGAACATCATTGAAACAATCAAGTCTGTAGTTTTCTTTTAGATGATATTGCATAGCAACTCCTTTTTTCAGAAGATAACATATTATTCATATTTTCTATTTGCATTTGAATCAAATTTGATAATTTGTGTTTTTTATTTCTATAGTGTTAATTTCACTTACATTTTCAATTTCACTTCTATAAAGTTGTTCATAGATTGCCTTAACTTATATTTTTAATATAGAAAAATCTTAATTGTGTGATTTTGTGATTCCTGATAGTGTTAATGTATAACTATTCTCTCATATATGTCCTGTTAATTGTTGCTATGTAGTCACTTCCAACTCATGGTGGCCCATTTATGTAAGAGTAAAACTGTGTACAATAGTTTTCTTTTTTTTTTTTTTCCCTTTACCAGAGTTAATATGTGCGTACCCTCGAGTTACTGGTTTACCCTCTCTTCCTAAACAACTCCTGGTGACCACCAAAAAATAGAGGTTTTTTTGTTGCTGTTATTTTTTGTTTTATTTCTTTTGTGGAACACTTTTTCTTGATTTTTGCAATAGTCATCTCAAATAATATATATCCTTCTATGACTGAGTAACTTCACTCAGTAAAATGGGGTCTAAATTCATCCATATTGTGTTTTGCAGATTCATTATTGTTCTTTAACATTGCATCATATTCCACTGAGTGTACATTCTATAGTTTTTTGGCCAATTTCTACCTTGATGGACCATTTCAATAGATATTGATAATTTCTGTTCCCATTTATATAGTTAATTTCACATCAAGAAAGTTATTCATAGCTTGCTTCAACTTATGTTTTTAATATATAAAAACCTTAAACATGTTACTTTGTGATTCCTAATATTGTTAATGTGCTACTTATTCTCTAATATTGTTTTGATAAATCTCTAGGGATGTATTAATATCAGTAATTTTTTTACAACAACAACTTGGGCCTTCAGGCAGAGACAAGATGGCATCCTGCTAACACATTCTGCCACAACCCTCTGCAACAGAAATGCTGAAAACTAAATGAAACAGAAACAAACAGCGATCTTGGAATTTTGAGCATCAAGTGAGAAGGTAAAAATTTTGATTAGTCATTGACTAGAAAAGGAAAAAGAGTGAGATTAGTGACTGGGGAGAAAGAAGAGTCCAGGACCATTGGAAATGGGGACATCTTTAATGGAGATAAAGATGCCAATGAGGAGTTAAACAAAACAAAACAACAACAAAAAAAAAAAAAAAAAACTTCACCAAATACACACAGTGATGATACAATGTGGACAGATTGGGAGGAATTCAAGGTGAGCAATATATATGCAGGTGCTGGGAGAGAAATGTGCAGGGAATCAGGTCAGTGTTACAAGTGGCAAAGGTACCCATGGAGAGAGGAGGGAGCTAGAAAAAATCATAACAAACTATGGATCATATTATGAGGGTTGGGAATTCCAGTACACTTATTTGTGCTCATGAAGAACCTGTACATAGAGCAAGAGGTTGTCATTTGAACTGAACAAGGAGATATTGCATAGTTTAAAATCAGGAAGGGCATGTGTCAGGATTGTTTCCTTTCACCATCCTTATTCAATCTGTATGCTGAGCAAATAATCCAAGAAGCTGGACTATATGAAGAACACCACATCAGGTTTGGAGGAAGATTCATTAGCAACATACAATATGTAGATGACACAACCTTTATGACTAAAACTGAAGAGGACTTGAATCTTACTGTACTGATAACTATAGTAAGACTACAGTTCTTTAGTATAGATTACAACTCAACATAAAGGACAAAAATATTCTCACAACTGGACTAATAAGCAACATAATGAGAAATGGAGAAAAGATTGAAGTTGTGAAAGATTTCCTCTCAGTTGAATCCAAGTGAGTATTGTTTGAATCAATATTCTTGTAAGCAGTAGTTATGAAATCAGACATGGTATTATACTGAGCAAATTTGCGGCAAAAGACCTCTTTAAAGTGTTAAGAAGCAAAGATGTCATGTTGAAGACCAAAATGGGCCTAAGGCAAGACATGGTATTTTCAATTGTCTCATATGTATGTAAAAGCTAGAGTAAGAATAAGGAAGACAGAAGAATTGATGTCTTTGAACTGTGGTGTTGGCAAAGAATACCGACAATTCCATGGACTGCTAGAACAACAAACAAATCTCTTCTGGAAGAAGTACAGCCAGAACGGTCCTTTGAAGCAAGAATGGCCAATCCTCATCTCACCTACATTGATCATTTTTTCCAAAGGGAACAGTTCCTAGACAAGAATATCATATTTGGTAAAGTAGAGAGTCAGAGAAAAAGGGGAAGACCCTCAACGAGATGGATTGATACAATGTTGTTGTTGTTAGGTGCCATCGACTTCACTTTGATTCACAGCAACCCTATGTACAACAGAATGAAACACTGCTTGGTTGTGCACCATCCTTACAATCCTTGCTATGCTTGAGTCCATCATTGTATCCACTGTGTGAATCATCCTGAAGCACACTGCTCCTAATTTTAAACCATTCAATATCCCTTTGTTCTGTTCAAACAACAACTTATTTATCTATGTACTGCTTCCTCATGAGTAAAATTAAATGGTCCAGAATTCCCATTTTTCAGAATGTTACCCATAATTTATTATGATCCATTCAGTCAATCCCTTTTCACAGTCAATAATACACAGGTAAGCATCATTCCAGTATTCTTTGTTTTTGCCCAGATCCATCTGACATCAGCAATGATAGCTCTTGTTCCACATCTTCTTCTGAATCCATCTTGCATTTCTGGAACTTTCCTGTCAATACACTGCTGTAACCATTTTATAAATATGTTCATCAAAATTTTACTTGTATTTGATATTAATGATATTTGTTTTGGAACAAACAAAGATTTATTCTCTTACAGTTTAGAAGGTGTTTTGGTTACCTCATGCTTCTCTAACAGAAAATATCACAGGTGAGAGGGTTTTAACAAACAGTTTATTCTTGTAGTTTTTGGAAGCTAGAAGTCCCAGTTCAAAGTGTCAGGCTCTAGGGACTGGGTGAAAGCCCCTCAACTGAGCTCTGCCTTCTGCTCATGGTCCACTAAAGCTAGAAGGTTTTCTTCACTCGTGTAGCTGTGCCTGCTGAGACTGACAAACCCAAGGTCGACAAGTAAAAAAGGCACAGTCCTAATACTACCAAACAACACAATGGATCACTAATTCAAGTCCAGAAAAATTACCAAGTGTGGCAGGGCATGGCAGGCTGCTGAACAATGACTTGGCTACATGTGAGGTATAAGTGTGCCAAAAATCTACAGACCTTTCTCAAAGCTGCTCCTTATATACTGGCAGCAGACCACCTCTCTAAAGCCACTACTCAGATGCTCCCAGTGGATTCCACCATGGAGTTGATTGCCAATTTCACCATGGGGAATAACTACATCCAGCTGCTAAGCCATTCAACAAGACCCAGGCAACTTGACATACAACATTAACTACCACAGAGGGTTAGAAGTCTGAGTTCAAAGTGCTATCTCTAGAGGGTGGGTGAAGACCTTTAGATACTGGGCTTTAGTTCTTCCTCTTGTTCCAGTCCCACTAAAGCTGAAGGCTTTTTCTGACATGTGTAGCCACCTGATGCTGAGGCTGACAGACCCAAAATCAACAAGTAAAATGTCACTGTCCCAACATTAGGAAGCAACATGATATGCCACTAGTTCAAGTCCAGAAACAGTCCTAAGATCAGCAGGCAATATGGTAGGCCACTTATGACACAGCCAAATACAGGATCCAGATGTGCCAAGAAGCTAGAGACCTTTCTCAAAGCTTCTCCATATATACAGAAGCACGGCACACCCTGAAGACAGCTACTCAGCTGCTCACAACAGATTCCACCATGGAGTTAGTTACCAATCTCTTCATGGGGAATAACTACATC
>NW_006922081.1:991697-998360 GCF_000298275.1 Orycteropus afer afer | reverse complement strand
TAGTGCACTGGGCAAATCTGCTCCAAAAGACCTCTTTAAAGTACTGAACAGCAAAGATGTCTCTTTGAAGACTATGATGCACCTAATTCAAGCCATGGTATTTTCAACTGCCTCATAGACATGTGTCATGGGAATTTCCCAGGGAGCTAAAAGTCTCCCTTAAGTAGATTCAGAGAAACCAAAGATTCTGCCTGGAGGTGTTGTTGCTGACGTAAGCATTTAATTGGAATAGGAGAAAGGAGGGTTAAGAGAGAAAGGATGTACACGATAATAGATGAGAGGGTGGCATAGTACCTAAGGCATTTGACTGCTAACCAGAGGCTAGTGGGTTTGAACTCCTCAGAAGGAAGATTGGGCAATCTACTTCCAGAGATACCACCTCGGAAACCCAAGAAGGGGCGCTATGATTTGGAATCTACTCTAAAGCAGTGAGTATGTTTTTGGCTTGAGATGAGAGGGAAACAGACTTATGGCTCTGCTAGCAATTCAGGCTCCAGCAGCAGCAGGCTGGAATGGATTCAAGATGTCCGTTAAATTCACCCATTTCTTGGGGGCATATTTATGTCCGATTCTGAGAAATTGGGGACGGGGTCTACTTGACCAGGACTTTAAGGCTACATGACCTGTTTCAGACTCAGTGGTGCTTGGCTGCTGTGGGGTGGGAGTGGGGGGAGCGGTTCCTGTTAGGAGCTTAATTGCCTGCAGATATCCTAAGGACAGGTTAATACCTGACAGTGGGGAAGGTGGTTACTATGTGACAGAGAGGGAGAGGGACAGTGGTCTGTAGTTTCACACAAGCATTGCTGAATGAGATGAGGTCTGAACCCATTTTAGCAGGCTGCAGTTACTGATCATACAGCATGTGAAAGCTGCACAATGAATAAGGAAAACCTAAAGAAGAGTTGATGATTTTGAGTTGTGGTGTTGGCCAAGAATACTGAAAGTACCGTGGACTGTCAAAAGAATTAACAAATCTGACCTGGAAGAAATAGAGCTGAAATGTTCCTTAGAAGCAAGAATGGCCAGACTTCATCTCACCTACTTTGGTCATGTTGTCAGAAGGGACCATTCCATGGAGAATAATATCATACTTGGTAAAGTAGAGAGTCAACGAAAAAATGGAGGGTCCTCAATGTGATGGATTGACACAGTGGCTGCAATGATTGGCTCAGGTATAGCAAGGATAGTGAGGCTGACACAGGACTGGGCAGTGTTTTGTTCTGTTGTGCATAGGATGGCTATGAGCTGGAGCCAAATCAGTGGCACCTAACAACATCCCCTTGTTCTGTTCAAATGACTTCCTCTTGAATCTATGTACATTTTCATCTTGAGCACAATTAAGTGTTCTGGAATTCCCATTATTCAAAATGTTATCTATAAATTGTTATGATCCACACAGTCAAATGCCTTTGCATAATCAATAAAAATCCAGTCAACATCTTTTTGGTATTCTCTGCTTCCAGCCAAGATCTATCTGACATCAGCAATCGTATCCCTCATTCCACATCCTCTTCTGAATCTGGCTTGAAGTTCTTGTTGTTCCTTGTATATGTACTGCTGCAACCATTTTTGAATTATTTTCAGCAAATTTTACTTGTATGTGAAATTAATAATGTTGATTGATAAATCTGCATTGTTTTGGGTCATCTTTCTTTGGAATAGGCATAAATATGGACCCTTTCCAATCTGTTGGCCAGGTACCTGTCCTCCAGTATTCTTGGCATAGTCAAATAAGCACTCCCAATTTTACATTCATTTGTTGAAACATCTTATTTGGTGTATCATCAATTCCTGGAGCCTGGTTATTTCCATTTCCTTCAGTGCAGCTTCAACTTCTCTCTTCAATACCATATATTCTTGATCATATGCTACCTCCTGAAGTGGTTGTACTTTGACCGATTATTTTTGGTACAGTGATTTTGTGTATTTCTTCTCTCATCTTTTGATGCTTCCTGCAGCATTCAATATTTTACCCACAGAATCCTTCAATATTACAATTGCAGTCATAAATTTTTGTTTGAGAAATGTCAACTGTGTTCTTCCATTTTGATTTTCTAATTTGAAGTCTTTGCACATTTTGTTATAATAATTGACTGTCTTCGTGAGCCACCTTTTGAACATTGTCTACAAGTGTAATTCAGAAACATTCATTCTCATTTTCAACCAACAACCTGTTTCCAAACTTTTCATCAACATAGAAGGACTTTGAAAACATTATACCATGTAATATAAGTTAATTGCAAAATGACAAATGCTATAATTCATATGTTTTATGTGTTGTGCATTTTCCTTATCATTTGTTTCAATGTAATATCTAATATCTACCATAATTCCTCCCATTGACATAGATTACATAAGCAGTTATTCCATAATTTTCAAATATTTAGGGGATATTCTATTTATTTTGGTTTATTTATAGCTTATTTTCACTGTGATCAGACAGTATATTCTGAGTGATTTTAATGTTTCTTTAAAATTTGTTGAGATGTGTCTTTTATATTAGGAGTTAGTCCTCTTAGAATGTTTCATTACACTTGAAAAAGTATGTTCTGCAGTTTTTCTTAAAGCAAATTTCTATTCATATCAAGGAATCCTTGTCTGCTAAAAAGTATTATTAAAATTTTCTATAGTCTTTTTCTATGAACTTGTTATAAAGTTCATCCACATTTGGATTTTTATCCTGTCCCGATGGAATGAGCTTTTATCAATGTGGAATTGTTCTCTAGCTTGTCCTTCTTTAAATTTGCATTTTGTGATATTACAATGGTGGCACCAACTTTGTTTTGTTAAATATTTTTTAATTCTTTTATTTTCAAAGTTTACATTCTTCTTTATGTCTTTTAAGGTGCGGCTTTGAAAGCACGATGTGTTTTTCTCCTTTATCCAGTCTTACTACTAATGTTATTTTTTTATATGAAGTATTTAATTCCTTGGCATTTAATTTAATTACAAAATATTTAAATTTGTATTCCTCACCTTTGTTTGTAGACATCTTTTAATATTCCTTTTACTCTCCTTTTCTTTCCTTCTTTTTTTTTTTTTTTAAGTAACAACATTTTATTCCATTTTCTGTCCATTTAGGAGCTCTGGTGGCATAATAGTTAAAAATATTTGGCTGCTAAACGACTTGGGAGCTCTAGTAGCATAGTGGCTAACCAGAAGGCTGGTGGTTCAAACCCACCAGCCACTCCTTGGAAGGAAGATGGAGCAATCTACTTCCATAGTGATACTGTCTTGGAAACTCAAGGAGGGGTTGCTATGAGTTGGGTCTGACTTGACGGCACATAACAACAACCAAAAGGTCAGCAGTTTGAACCCACCAGCCACTCAATGGAAGAAAAATAAGGCAGTCTGTTTCCATAAAGATTTACTGTCTGGGAAACCCTGTGGAACAGTTCTTTTCTGTCCTATGCAGTCGCTATGAGTTGGAATTTACTCAATGGCAATAGGTTTTGTTGTGTATTTTTCTCGAATACTATATATGTGCTATTCTTTTAATGACTACTCCAGAGATTGAAATAAAGCTTAATGACATTCTAACACAATTATTATTTTCTCTCTCTCTCTTTTTTTTTTTTTTTTTTTATTGATACTAGAATCTTAGGACACATTACCTCCACATATCCTTCTTCTTTTATCCTCTCATGGCTCTTAATGTCATATATATTTAAAATATAATTGACTTTTACTACCACTAATTTTATAGTTAATAACTACATACATTTCTACCACTCATCTGTTAGTTTGTCATACTATGGTAGTTTGTGTGTTGCTGTGAGACTGAAGAATATGCCCTGGTATTTCAAACATCAGCAGGGTCACCATAGTGGACAGGTTTCAGCAGAGCTTCCAGATTAAGACAGATTTGGAAGGAAAGGACCATGTACTTCTCAAAGAATTGACCAGTGCAAACCTTATGAATAGCCATAAAACACTGTATAATATATTAGTAGAAAACTATGAATAGTTTGAAACATTGTCTGATATAGTGCCAGAAAAGGAGTCCCTCAGGTAGGAAGGAACTCAAAATATGACTGGGAGAAAGTTGTCTCAACAAAGTAGCATTGACCTCAATGATAAGGATGGAGTAAAGCTTTTGAGGCCATCATTGGTTGATGTGATATGACTCAAAATGAGAAAAAACAGCTCTAAATATCCATTAATAATCAGATCATGGAATGCCTGAAATATGATTGGAAGAAAATTAGAAGTTGTCAAAAATGAAATGGAACACATAAGGATCAATATCCTAGGATTAGTGAGCTAAAATGGATTGGTTTTGGCTATCTGGAATCAGACAACCATATTATGTACTATGCCAGGAATTACTAATTGAAGAGGAATGGTGTGGCATTCATCATCGCAAAGCGTGTTTCAAGATCTACCCTGAAGTACAATACTGTTGGTGATAGGATATCCATATACCTACAAAGAAAATTAGTTAATACTACTATTTTTTCAAACTCATGCACCAACCACCAAAGCCAAAGATGAGGAAATTGAAGATTTCTACCAACTTCTGCACTCTGAAATGGACCAAACATACAATCAAGATGTGTTGATTATCACTGGTGATTGGAATGCAAACGTTGGAAACAAAGAAGAATGGTCAGTTGGAAGGTATGGCCTTATTGATAGAAATGGTGCTGGAGATCTCATGATAGAATTTTGCAAGACCAATGATTTATTCCTTGTCAATACCATTTTCAACAACATAAATGGCAGTTATACACATGGACTTCATCAGATGGAGTACACAGGAATTAGATCTACTACATTTGTGGGAAGAGATGATAGAAAAGTGTAGTATCTTCAGCCAAAACAAGGCCAGGGGCTGATTGTGGAATAGACCATCAACTGCTCATATGCTAGTTCAAGATGAAGCTGGAGATAACTAAAACGAGTCCATGAGAGTCAAAATATGATCTTGATTATATTCCACCTGAGCTTAGAGATGATCTAAAGAATAGATTTCATTCACTGAATACCAGTGACTGAAAACCAGACAAATTGTGTTATGACATCAAGAACATCATCCATGAAGAAAGAAAAAAAAAGGTCATTAAAAAGACAGGAAAGGAAGAAAAGACCAAAATAGATGACAGAACAGATTCTGAAACGTTCCTTTGAATGGAGAGTAGGTAAAGAAAATGGGAAAAATGACAAGATAAAAACTGAGCAGATATTTCAAAGAGCAGCTCAAGAAGACAAAATCAGTTATTATAATGAAAAGTGTAAAGACCTGGGATTAGAACACCAAGAGGTAATACATACTCAGCATTTCTCAAGCTGAAAAAAAAATGAAGAAAAAATTCAAGCCTTGAATTGACATATTGAAATATTCTATGAGCAAAATATTGAATGATGCAGGAAACATCAAAAGAAGATGGAAGGAATACACAGACTCACTGTCCCAAAAAGAACTGGTGGATGTTCATCCATTTCAGGAGGGGGCATATGATCAAGAACTAATGGTACTGAAGGAAAAAGTCAAAGCTGCACTGAAGGAATTGACAATGAACAAGGCTCCAGGAATTGACAGAATACCCACCAATATGTTTCAACAAATGGATGATGCTGTGGAGGCACACACTTATCTATACCAAGAAATTTGGAAGAGAGCTACCTGGCCAACTGACTGGACTATATCAATATATGTACCCATTCCAAAGAAATGTGATCCCACAGAATGTGGAAATTACTGAATCATATCATTAATATCACATGCAAGAATAATCTTGCTGAAGATAACTCGAAAACAATTGCAGCAGTATATTGACAGAGAACTTCCAGAAATGCAAGCTGGATTCATTAGAGGAGGTGGAACAAGGGATATCCTTGATGATGTCAGATGAATTTTGGCAGAAAGCAAAGAATACCATTAAGATATTTATTTGTGTTTTATTGACTATGCAAAATCATTTGATTGTGTGGATCATAACAAATTATTGATAACATTGAGTAGAATGGAATTTCCACAACACTTAACTGTGCTCATGAGGAAGCTGTCCATAGACCAGGAAACTGTAATTCAAACAGGACAATGAGATACTGCATGGTTCAAAATCAGGAAGGTAGTGCATCAGAATTGTGTCCTTTCACCATATTTATTCAATCTGCATGATAAGCAAATAATCCAAGAAGTTGGACTATGTGAAGAAGAACATGGCATCAGGATTGGTGGAAGACTCAATGACAACCTTCAATATGCATATGACATAACCATTTTTACTGAAATTGTAGATGGCTTGAGCCACTTACTGATGAAGATTAAAGAATACATTCTACGGTATGGAATGTTGTTGTTATGTGCCATCGAGTTGGACCTGACTCATAGTAACCCCTCCTTGGGTTTCTGAGGCAGTATGAAGTAAGAAATACACCTCAATATAAAGAAAACAATCCTCACAACTAGGCCAATAAGAAGCATCATGATAAATGGAGAAAAGACTGCAGTTGTCATAGATTTCATATTACTTGGCTCCACAATCAACATCAATAGAAGCACCAATCATGATATCAGAGGACGTATTGTACTGGGTAAATCTGATACAAAGGACCTCTTTAAAGTGATGAAGAGCAAAGTTGTCTCTTTGAAGACTAAGGTACACCTAACAGATGCCATGATATTTTCAATTGTCTAATATCCCTGTGAAAGCTGGA
>NW_006922081.1:985014-990782 GCF_000298275.1 Orycteropus afer afer | reverse complement strand
AGGTTGTTCACATACTAGAGAAGTGCTATGTGTTGTTCTGTTTTTATTATATGCACTATGCCCCAGCAATGAATGATCTATCTATCTATCTATCTATCTATCTATCTATCTATCTACTCTCTGTCTATCTATCTATCTATCTATCTATGATCTATCTACTTGAATTGGTGGTTCAGTGATAGAATTCTCACCTCCCTTATGGGCTTACTTCTGGGACAATATACATCATGAACAGCCACCACCTGTCTGTTATGGAGACTTTTGTGTTCCAATGATGCTAAACAGGTTTCATCAGAGCTTGTGAGCTAAGATGAACCAGGAAAGAAGTCCTGATTATCTGCTTTCTAAAATCAGCAAATAAAAACCCAATGGATCACAAGTGTCTGATCTGAAACAGATTGTCGTGTTGACACAAGACTAAGCAGCATTTCATTCCATCATATATAGAGTTATTATTATCTGAGAGTAAAATCAAAGGCAGATAACAACAAAAATATGTGTGTACATATATATGCATGTATTATACATATACATATGAAATATGTGTATGAGCATATATTTACATGTATGAGAATGGTTATAGGAGCAATAATTGGTATTATACAAGGACTGGAAACTGTAGAACACAAACAGTAGAATAAATAAAGACATATATTTTAAGATATTAAAATGTTATTGTAGAATGAAAATAAAAAATATGCCACAACATGAATTTCTGAAATATAATGTTGAACAGCAAAAGCAAACATTTTGGTTTATTCTGATGTTTGTTTGTTTCAAATTATAAAATTGAACTTTGTTGTTTATGGATATGTATCTATGAACAACAACTCAACTCACTGATGTCCAGTAGGATCTGATTCACAGCAACTCATCCTTGAGTTTCTGAGCTGATATCACTATGGAAGTAGATTGCCCAGCTTTCCTTCTGAGGAGTGGCTGAGGGGTTTGAACCATCACCCTTCTGGTTAGCAGTCAAATGCCTTAGCTAGGTAGTAAAATTAATTAAAGTAATAAAACACTTATCATAAAAATCAACACACTGGTCACTACAATGAGAATTAGGAAAGAGTTGTGGAGCAGGAAGCATATGAGTGCTACCAAAATTCTATTTCATTTTTGGAGTGCTAGTTACATTGATAAGGAGATTGGGTGACATAATGGTTAAGACATTTGACTGTTAACAAAAAGTTGGTGGTTTGAACCAACCAGCTCCTCCTTGAAAGAAAATTGAGACAGACTGCTTCCACAAAGATTTAGACTTGGAAACTCAATGTGGATCAATATGAGTAGGAATCAATGCAAGGGCAGTGAGTGAGTGAGTGATTTATATCGATTTTCACTGTATAAATATTTATTAAGCTATCCATATTTCTTGTAAGCACAATTATCATTGGGAATTTGGTTGTCACTGTTGTTAGTTGCCATTGAGCTGTCTCCAACTCATAGAGACCCTATGTACAGCAGAACAAAACATTTTCCAGTCCTGTGCCAGCTCCCCAATCTCTGCTATACCTCAGCCCACTGTTGTAGCCACTGTACCAATCCATCTTGTTGAGGGCCTTCCCTATTTTGTTGACCCTCCACTTTCCAAAAAATGATATCCTTATCCAGGGAATGGTCCCTTCTTACAAAAGGACCTAAATAAGTGAGATGAACTCTGGCTATTCTTGCTTCCAAGGAGCATTCTGGCTGCACTTCTTCCAGGACAGGTTTGTTAGTCTTTTTAGTAGTCCACGGTACTTTCAGCATTCGTCGTCAGCACCACGACTCAAAAGCATTAACTTTTCTTTGGTCTTCTTTATTCATTGTCCAGCTCTCACATGCATATGAGGTGATTGGAAATGTCATGGCTTGTGTCAGGCACACTGTAGGCCTCAAGGAGACATCCTTGCTCTTCAGCACTTGAAAGAGGTCTTTTGCAACCAATTTGCCTAATGCTATACATCATCTAGTGTTATACATCATCTGGGGACTCTGGTAACATAGTGCCTAAGGCACTTGACTGCTAACCAGAAGGCTGGTGATTCAAACCCACCAGTCACTCCTCCAAAGGAAGGTTAGGCAATCTGCTTCCATAGTGATACCACCTCAGAAACCCAATGAGAGGTTGCTATGTGTCAGGTCCAACTAGATGACACATAACAACAAAAACATACATCATCTGACATTTTTTCTGCTGTTTCCATTGGTGTTGATTGTAGGACCAAGTAATATGAAGTCTTTGCCAGTTTTAGTCTTCTCTCTATTTATCATGATGCTGCTTATTGGTCCAGTTGGGAGGATTTTTATCTTCATTATAGTGAGATGTAATACATACTGCAGACTGTAGTCTTCAAACTTCATCAGTAAGTGCTCCAAGTCATCCTCATCTAAAGCAACAAAAATTGTGTCATCAGCATATCACAAGTTGTTAATGATGCTTCCTCCAATCCTGATGCCATATTCTTCTTCATATAATCCAACTTCTCAGATTATTTTCTCAGCATAGAGATTGAATAAGTGTGGTGAAAGGATACAACCCTCACACACTTCCTTCTTAATTTTAAACCACGCAATATCCATTTGTTTTGTTCAAGTGACAGCCTCCTGGTCTAAGTACAGGTTCCTCATGAGTACAATTAAATGTTTTGGAATTCCCATTTTTCTCAATGTTATCCATAATTTGTTATGATCCACATGATCAAATGCTTTTGCATAGTCAATAAAACACAAGTAAACATCTCTCTGGTATTCTGTGCTTTCAGCCAGGATCTATGTGACATCAGGAATGATATCCCTCATTCCACATCCTCTTCTGAATCTAGTTTGCATTTCTGGACATTCTCTGTCAATATACTACTGTAATCATTTTTGAACTATTTTCAGTAATATTTTACTTGCTTGTGATATTAATGATATTGTTTGATGATTTCCACATTCTGTGGGATCGCTTTCTTTGGAATGGGTACAGATGCAGATCTCTTCCTGTCAGTTGGCCTGGTAGCTGTCTTCCAAATCTATTGGCATAACTGAGTGAGTGCCTCCAAACGGACATCCATTTGTCGAACCATCTCAATGGGTATTTGTTCAATTCCTGGACCCTTGTTCTTTGCCACTTCCTTCAGTCCAGCTTTGACTTCTTCCTTAAATACCATCAATTCTTGGTCATATACTACCTTCTGAAATGGATGAATAGCCAACAATTTTTTTTGGTACAGTGATTCTGTGTATTCCTTCTGTCTTTTGTCTTGCATCACTCAATATTTTGCCATAGGATCTTTCAATATTGCATTTTGAGGCTTAATTTTTTTCTTCAGTTCTTTCAGATTGAGAAATGCTGAGTGTGTTCTTCCCTTTGGTTTTCTAATTCCAGATCTTTTCACTTTTCATTATAAAAATTAACTTGTCTTCTTGAGCTGCTCTTTGAAATCTTCTCTTCAGCTCTTTTATCTTGTCTTTTATTCCATTTGCTTTAGCTAGTCTCCATTCAAGAGCAATTTTCAGAGTCTCTTCTGACATCCATCTTGTTCTTTTCTTCCTTTTTTGTCTTTTTAGTAACATTTTGCATTCTTATGGATGATGTTCTTGATGCCATCCCACAATTCCATTGGTGTTCAATGCATCAAATCTGTTTTTAAGTGGTCTCTAAAATCAAGAGGGACATATTCAAGGTCGTATTTTGGCTCTCTTGGACTTCTTTTAATTGTCCTCAGCTTCAACTTGAACTTGCATATGAGGAATTGATGTTCTGTTATACAATAAGCTCCTGGTCTTGTTAGGAATTTTATTTTTTAATGAAAAATAAATATTTACAAACCTTTCATTGACCTTTTTTAATTGTGGACTGCTACAATATCTGTCCTTCTATGGTCAAGTTACTTCACTAAGCATAATGTCCTCCAATTTCATCCACTTTGTGATGTGTTTCATAGATTCTACATATTCTTTAGTATTGCTTAGTATCCCATTGTGTGTATGTACCATAGTTTAGTTATTATTCTTCCATTGATGGGCACTTAAGTTTTCCCATCTCTTTGTTATTGTGAACATTGTTGTGATGAACATGGGTATACAGATATCTAATTGTGTCTAGTTCTTTAGAATTTATATACCTACTAATGGCATTGCTAGATCAAATGGATAAAAGGTTTATATATAGAAGGACATGGGAAGCAGGGCAAGAGCTGGGGATGAGACAGAGTTGTGAGAACCCAGGTAAGGGGAGGCAAACAGGCCCCACACCCAGACATGGGAAGTGGGTAAAAGTTGGGGATGAGACAGAGCCAAGGGATACAGGCAAGTGGAGGGACACAGGCCACACACCCAAGAGACAGGAAGTGGAGGGAAAGCCAGCAATGACAGAGCTACAGGATACAGGTAATAGAATGGTGGAGATGTTATGAACAGCTAAGGGAGACAAACTTGTCTGTCAGTTTGTTGTACTGTGGTGGTTTGCATGTTGTTGTAAAGCTTGAGGCTGTGCCACTATAATCTCTAATGCCAGAATGGTTGCACATGGTCCACAGGTTTTAATGCAGCTTACAAACTGAGACAGACTAGGAAGAAGGAGGAGGCCATCCACTTCTCAAAGAAATGACCAGAAAAACCTTATGAATAGCAGAGAAATACTGCCTGATGCATTACTGTGCAACTTTATGAATAGCCCTGAAACGTCCAATACAGTGTAGGAAGACCAGCGCCTTATGTCAGAAGGCACTCAAAATATGATTGGAAAGAGCTGCATTATCAGAGTAGAACCAACCTTAATAATATGGAAAGAGTAAAGCATTAGGGACCTCCATTTGCTGAAGTGGCACAACTCAATTGAGGAGAAACAACTGCAAACATCCATAAATAAGCAGAACATGGAACATATGAAGTATGATTCTAGGATAATTGGAAGTTGTCAAAACTGAAATGGAATGCATAAAGATTGATATCCTGGGCATTAATGAGCTGAAATGGAACAGTTTTGGCCATTTTGAATCAGACAACCATATGATCTACTATTCAGGTAAAGGAAGATTTAAGAAGAATGGTATGGAATTCATCATCACAAAGGATGTTTCAAGATTTGTCTTGAAGTACAGTGCCATGAGTGATAGAATAATATCCATATACCTACAAGGAAGACCAGTTAACACAACTATTATTCAAATTTAAGCACCAACCACCAAAACTAAAGGTGAAGAAATTGAAGATTTTGATCAACTTCTACAGTTTGAAACTGACAAAACATGCAATCGAGTTGTGTTAATTATCACTGGTAACTGGAAAGCAAAAGTTGGAAACAAAGAAGAATCACTGGCAGTTGGAAAATTTGGTCTTGGTGACAGAAATAATGCTGGAGACCACATTACATAATTTTGCAAGGCCAATGACTTACTCATTACAAATACCATTTTTCAACAACATAAACAGCAGCTATACATGTGGACTTCAACAGATGGAGTACACAGGAATCAGACTGCCTACATCTCTTGCAAGAGGCAATGGAAAAACTCAATATCTTCAGCCAAAACAAGGCCAGAAGCTGATTGTAGAACAGACATAGACTGCTCATATGTAAGTTCAACTTGAAGTTGAAGACAATTAAAACAAGTCCATGAGAACCAAAATATTACCTCAAATATATCCCTTCTAAATTTATAGATCATCTAAAGAATAGATTTGATACATTGAGCACCAATAATGAAAAATCAGAATTATGGTATGACATGAAAAACAACATCCATGAAGAAAGTAAGAAGTCATTAAAAAGATGAAAAAGTAAGAAAAAAAAAAAA
>NW_006922081.1:978536-982140 GCF_000298275.1 Orycteropus afer afer | reverse complement strand
TCAGATGGATCTTGGCTCAAAGCAAAGAATACCAGAAAGATGTTTACTTGTGTTTTATTGACTAAGCAAAAACATTTGATTGTGTAGATCATAACAAATTTTGTGCAACATTGAAAAGAATGGGAATTCCAGAACACTTAATTGTACTCATGAGGAACCTCTATATAGACCAGGAGGCTGTAATTCAAATAAAATATTGCATGTTTTAAAATGAAGAAAGGAGTGTGTCAGAGTTGTATCTTTTCACTATACTTATTCAATCTATATGCTGAACAAATAATCCAAGAAGCTGGACTATATGAAGAAGAATGTGGCATTAAGATTGGAGGAAGAGTCTTTACCAACCTGCAATACACTGATGACACAACTTTGCTTGCTGAAAGTCAAGATGACTTGAAGCACTTACTGATGAAGATTGAAGACTACAGTCTACAGTATGGATTATATCTCAATATAAACAAAACAAAAATCTTCACATCTGGACTTATAAGCAGCATCATGATAAATGGAAAAAAAGTTTGAAGTTGTCAAAGACTTCATATTTAATGGCTCTACAATCCATGTCAATGGAAGCAGCAGCCAGGACATCAGATGATATATAGTCTTGGGCAAATTGGCTGCAAAGGACTTCTTTCAAGTGCTGAAGACAAGAGCAAAGATATCTCCTTCAGGACTAAGGTGCACCTGACACAAGCCATGGCATTTTCAATTGTCTTGTATGCATGTGAGAGTTGGACAATGAAAGTAAGACCAATGAAAAGTTGATACTTTGCAGTAGTGGTGCTAGTGAAGAATGCTGAAAGTGCCATGAACTGCTAAAAGAACTAACAATTCTTCCCTGTAGGAAGTGCAGATGGAATGTTCCTTGAAAGCAAGAATGTCCAGACTTTGTCTCACTTACTTTGGTCATGTTATGTGAAGGGATCATTCCCTGGAGAAGGATGTCATATTTATAAGATGGAGAGTCAATGAAAGAGGGCAAGGCCCTAAATGAGATGGATTGACACAGTGTCTGCATCTATGAGCTCAAGTATAACAAGGATTGTGGAGCTGGTGAAGGACCTGGCAGTGTTTCATTCTGCTGTGCATAAGGTCACTATGAGTCAGAAATGACTCCATGGCACCTAATAACAACAAATGTAAGAAAACTTTCATTGTTGCTTACTAGGGATGGGAGTGGAGGAGAGGGAAAACTTCTAGATAGGTAAGAGATGAGTATTGATTTGGGTGAAGTGAAAGGCAATATGTCAAAAACAAGTGACCAAGACAATAAAACTAAGGAGAAGAAAAACACAGAGAGAGATGCACAAGAGATACAGACAACAAAGATAACCACTTTTGCATACACAATGCATTATCAGGTAGTGTAGTGCCTAAGGCTCTTGACTGCTAACCAGATTTCTGGCAGTTCAAACCCACTAGCCACTCCTCATAAGGAAGGCTGGGCAATCTATTTCCATAGTGATACCACCTTGGAAACCCAAGGAGGGGTCACTATGAGTCGGGTCTTACTCGACAGCATATAACAACACAATGCATTTATAAGTAATGACAAACACTAATCTATGTTTAGCTATATAGATAGACAGGCTGAATGATCAGATATCTCTAGGTAAAAGGGACTATACCCATGACATATATAAGTTTGGCACATTATATTTCTATGTTCGTATTTTCATGTACTATAATAATGCCCATATAAATAGAACTAAGAGAGGGAAAAGTTATGATAACTTCTCAGCAACAGCCAACCACCCTGAGGGAGCAAGTTGTTGGGCTTGTGGGCTCAGGACTATGGTCAAGCTCCACTGGCATAACATACTACATAAAAACATTGTTCTACATCCTACTTTGGTGAGTAGTGACTGGTGTCTTAAAAGCTTGCAAGTGTCACTTTAGATGCACCAATTGGTCTCTCCTTGTTCAGAGCAAAGAAGAATGAAGAAAACTAGAGATGCATGGAAATAATTAGTCCAAGGGAGTAGTGGACCACGCACACCTCAGTGTACATGACCATGAGACCAGAGCTAGGTGCCTGGCTACTACTGTCAACCACTCAGAAAGGAATCAGTGCAGAGGATCCTGTATAGAATGGGTGAAAAATAAGAGCAAAACTCAATCTTAAGAAAAGGCCTGGCTTACTTGTCTGATAGAAACCAGTGAAACTCCCAAGACTATGACCACTAGTCACCCTTCAGGTCTGGAATTGAACTCACTCCAATGGCTTCCAGACAAACAATAAACAGGCATATAAGGTCAACATTAACATCAGGTAGGAATAGTCCTTAGAATGATCAACTAAGGGATATCTGAAAGGCAGTATTTGCACAGTGCGATAGCTCAGAGGATGATAATGCATTAATAGGGAGAAAGTGTTAAGAGAGCTGCTACATTTTGGGGAGTGCAATCAATGTCATGAAATAAAATGTGTATGAACTGCTGTATGGAAAATGCATTTGCTCTGTAAATTTTCATCCAAATCACACACATATACAAAAGAAAAAATAAATAAATAATATTTTAAAATATAACTTTGGATAATTTTTAAATTATCTCTGAAAATATTGACACTCTGAAAAATATAGATAGTTACTTTTATTTTATCAACTACACTGCAAATTAACTTAAAATGTAATATAACTGAAGAGGAATTAATTGCTATATTTAGTACAAAATTAAATTATCTCTACCTTAATATTTCTGTTTCTAAGATTATATAAAACTAAAAATACCAATATTTCATCTTCTTTAAAATAAGCAAAACAGAAGCTGTCTCTCAGCTGCTAGCCAAAAGATTAGAGATTTGAACTCAAGAGCCTCTCTTCAGGAGAAAGATTTGCAGCTTTGGAAAATTACAATTTTACTGTCTTGCAGGGTCTCTATAAGTTGGTATCATCTCCAAGGCCAAAAGTTTGATTTTGTTTGATTAAAAAATTTTTTAAATTAAAAAAAACAGACAATAGATTTGTTCATTCTTCTGGTAATCCATTATATACTCAATATTCTTTTCTAACACCATAATTCAAATGCATTTGCTTCCATGGGTGTTGATTATAGATGGAAGAGAAATGAAATCCTTGACAACTTAAATCTTTTCTCCACTTAGCATGATGTCGCTTATTGGTCCACTTGTGAGAATGTTTTTCTTTTCCAGTCATGCAATTCGTACTGAAGACTGGTTTTTGCTATACCAGAGCCTATCATTGATGCCACTGTGTCAATCCATCTCATTGACGGCCTCCCCCATTTTTGTTGTCCCTCCACCTTGCCAAGCATAATATCCTTCTCCAGGGAATGGCCCCTTCTTACAACATGACCAAAGTAGGTGAGACAAAGTCTGGCCATTCTTGCTTCCAAGGAGCATTCTGGATATACTTCTTCCAGGACAGATCTGTTAGTCCTTTTAGCAATCCTTGGTACTTTCAGAATTCTTCACCAACACCACAACTGAAAAACATAGACTTCTTTGGTCTTCCTTTTTCATTGACCAGCTCTCACATGCATATGAGGTGATTGAAAATACCATAACTTGTGTCAAGCACACCCTAGTCTTCAGGGAAACATCCTTGCTCCTCAGCACTTGAAAGAGGTCCTTTGCAGCAGA
>NW_006922081.1:974564-976721 GCF_000298275.1 Orycteropus afer afer | reverse complement strand
TCCTGTCTTTTTAATGACCTTTTGCTTTCTTCATGAATGATGTTCTTGATGCCATCTCACAATTCCTCTGGTTTTTGGTCACTGCTGTTCAATGCATCAAGTCTATTCTTTAAATGGTCTCTAAATTCAAGAGGGATATAATCAAGGTCATATTTTAGCTCTCTTGGATTTGTTCTAATTTTCTTCAACTTCAACTTGAACTGGCACTTAAGCACCAACCACCCAAGCCAAAGATGAGGAAATTAAAGATTTTCACCAACTTTGAAAGTTTTTTTCCCCCTGCAGTCTGAAGTTGACTGAACATGCAATCAAAATGTGCTGATTGTCACTGGTCATTGGAATGCAAAAGTTGGAAACAAAGAAGAATAACTGGTATTTGTAAAATTTGTCCTTGGAGATAGAAGTAATGCTGGAGATCACATGATAGAATTTTACAACACCAATGACTTACTCATTGCAAATACCTTTTATCAACAACATAAACAGTGGCTATGCATGTGGACTTTGCCAGACGGAGTGCACAGGAATCAGATTGACTACAGCTGTGGCAAAAGGCGATGGGGAAGCTCAATATCTTCAGCCAAAACAAGGCCAGGAATTGATTGTGGAACTGACCATCAACTGATCATTTGCAAGTTGAAGTTGAAGTTGAAGATGAAGACAATTAGAATAAGTCTACGAGACCCAAAATGTAACCTTGATTATATCCCTCCTGAATTTAGAGACCATTTAAAGAATAGACTTAATTCACATTGTTGTTGTTGTCGTTGTTGTTATGTGCCGTCGAGTCGACTCGACTCATAGTGACCCCTCCTTGGGTTTCCAAGGCAGTATCACTACGGAAGTAGATTGCCCCATCTTCCTTCCAAGGAGTGGCTAGTGGTTCAAATCTGGTTAGCAGTCAAGTGCCTTAGCCACTATGCTACATTAGGTAAAGTTTATTTCTAAATATCTGATAATGATTCAAGACAAAAATGTTAAATTACCTTTATTTTGTAGTCATCATTTAACATCAGGCAAAACATGTTTTAAAATAAAATGTTGTTAGATCAATTAAATTACACAGAATGACTTAGGGAAAAATGTAATCACTACTGGTTTTTCTAGATTCTATTTTCTTGGTCTAACTTCTATCCTAAGCTATCTATGTGAAAATTTCCATTAAAATTAATCATTATTATAGATGAGTGTCTAATGGGAGAATATATTGTCTGTTCTCTTCAAATGTACTTATAAAGAAAGTGCTAACAATCCAAATGAATGTCTTTAACTAATTTTAATATAAAAATTAATCTGAGCCTTTCCCACCCCTCTTGTTGAATTCATAAGACCTATTCATCCATAAGATTTCTTTAAAATGAGTTTTAATATGAAACAAAACATCAGCAACTTTTTCACAGTAGACAAAATATAGGCATAGGACAAGTTCCACTAAAATATTCTATAAAGAGGCTTGTTTTATTACATAGTTATTTTAAAATTATGACTCTTTAAAAAGAAGTTGATTCCAGCGTCCATTTTCACTTTAGTACATGTAAAAATAACAATGCATTTTTCAGGTCAGCATACCTATTAATGATTTTACAAATGATCATGAATCAACAGCTTCACCACTGGGAATATAAGTTATATTAATAGTGTTATATCATTATCTTTATTTTCATAATTTGATGGGTTTTAGCAGAGCATTTCTGGTTTAATAAAAACTTAAACAGTAAGATTCCCAGAAGGTGATCATATATCTCTCAATTCCTGCTTTACTCACCTTCTAAGTATGGCAGCAGAACATAATATCCTCATCTCTAAATAGAGTCTATATTCTTAATTATTTTGTGTCTCCTTTAGACTAATTTCTAATTTATAGACAAAAAACAATACGAGGATATTTGATGACTGTTAGTGTTACTCAAGAGATTAAAGAATGGCAGCTGTCCTTATAATTATAAAAACAAATAAATAAATTTATTTTAAAACTAGTTTATACCTGAGACTTGTCCCATTGCCATCAAGTCAAATCATACTGACCCTATAAGACAGAGCAGAACTGCCTCATAGGGTTTCCAAGGCTGTACAATCTTTATGAAAGAAAACTGCCACATCTTTCTCCCGCAGAGCAGCTGGTGAGTTTACATTGTTGACTTTAATCTTTTTTTTTTT
>NW_006922081.1:966557-974464 GCF_000298275.1 Orycteropus afer afer | reverse complement strand
CAGTGCTACCAGGGCTCCTGTCATGTCTGAGATAACTAGACTATATTTTGCTACCTGCCAAGGATAAATTTTAAATATACTATAATGTTCTGATGTTTAGAAATGTCTTGGCAAAATTCTAGTACTTCTTGAATCATTCCAGTAACTATACTATTTATTGGTCTAAAGTCAAACCAAAAACCAAACTCACTGATGTCGAGTCTTATGCAACTCGTAACGACCCCTCCTTGTTTTTCTGAGAAACTACAGAAGTAGATTGCCCAACCTTCCTTCTGAGGAGTGGCTGATGGGTATGAACTGCCAGCCTTTTGGTGAGCAGTCAAATGTCATAGGGACTGTGCCACCAGAGCTCCCTGGATCTGAAGTAGGATAGTTAAAATAATTGAGAAGATAGATATTAGATTAAAATAATATTAAAAGTTTCTTGTCAACTCATGAATGTCCCAGTAATTAGAATTAAGGTAGATTGAAGAAACAACAGTATATAACTTCATCAAGTCTCTTGCTAGTAACAATAGTAAACATTTAGTGTTACAAATTTTTTTTAAAAAATTTTATATAAGAACATCAAACAAGCCCACTTTATAATTTCATTCAAAAAATAAAAGCCTACTACCACCACTGAGTTAATTCCAAATCATAGTGACCCCCCTTGGGTTTCCAAGGCTGTTAATCTTTATATAAGTTGATTGCCTCATCTTCCTCCATGGCACAGGTGGTGGGTTTGAACTACTGACCTTCTGGTTAGCAGCCAAAGGCCTTACCAACTATGCCACCAGAGAGAAGAAAGGTTTTCCTGTACCAAGATTATATATTCTTAATAATTATAAAGTCAATCTGAAATGTTTTGCCAAAATTTAAATATCACCTTTCAAACATAAATTGACTTTTACAAGATTAGTTTTTATTTACATTATTGTAGCATAAGTATGAACAAAAATGAATTATGTATTTCAAATGTGTAAAACTATAAAACATAAATACAATACAGATAAATTAAAACCAAAATGTTTATTGTCATCCAATTCAATAATCTCATTCTTAAAAACTGCAAGAACAGAAGATGTACAAAAGAACCTATTAAAAATTCAATATCTCAATTAATAAAAGTAGGTACTAAATTAAATATTTATCCATAATATAAATAAAATATGATATACCAGTTTATAGAATATTATATAAGTTAAAATTACAGCTGTGAAAATTAACAGTAAAGGAGCCATTTGTAATAGAAACATAAGTAGTCAATAAACTTCTAAGTATACATATTGAATATAGCTATAAACAGAAAGTTTTTTAAAATTAACCCCAATTAAAAGAGGGTTGGGAAAGCCAAATTTCATTAATGTAGAATTAGTGGAGCTCCAAAGAAAACAATATTGTGATTGGTGATTTATAGATAGATAGATAGATAGATGTAATTATATATATATATATATTTTTTTTTCCTTCTGCTACTCTTTAATTTACACTTTATATCACTGTTTCAAGCTCTGGTGGCATTGTATTTTAAGCATTGTGCTGCTAACCAAAAGCTTGTGTTCAAATCCAACAACCACTCTGCTTCATGGGAGAAAGATGAGGCAGTCTTCTTTCACAAAGATTTACAACCTTTGAAACCCTATTGTGCAGTTGCAATCTATTCAATTGAGTCACTAAGCCCATATGCGTGCAGAGTAAATCTTCTCTGAGTTTCAAGGCTGAGCTATTTTAGAAGTAGATGACCAACTCTATCTTCTGAGGAGGCTGTAGATGTGTTTGAAATACCAACCTTTTGTTTACTAGTTCAGTGCTAAATTTTTGTAAAACCCGGGATCTCTGAGAAAAAGATGGGGCATTGAAACTAAGGTAATGTTTCAATTCAACATTTTATGAAATATGCAAAAGGAAAAACACTAATGCAATTTTGAGGTTGAGTTATGTAATGAGTATGATGTTAATAGAGAAAATGTTGTTAGTATTATACCATGCTTTTAAAAATAATTCCTACCATGCTTTACAATTTTAGTACCCTCTTCCACCCATCTTATAGGCCACATTTTGAATTGTGAATATTCCCTCTGTGAATAAAAAATATTGATTAATTCTTTCTGCACCATTGTAATTCTTATTCCTCTAGTAGCCTTAGGTGCTTTCTACTAACATATAGATTTTATATTAGGAAATTTTGCTGATCATATAAAGTCCTTAACACCATTTAAGTCAAGGAATTTTCAAATCTACTATTTAAGTATTACTCCAGCCTTAGTCAAATTTTCCGTTCCTGAAATCTCTTAATAATCATTTACTTTTCTGGCAATAACCTCAGAATGATAACAATGAAAGTATTAACACTCCCTAGGCCCAGAGACCAAAGAAGGGAGATCTAACCCTAACCATGATAAAGAGATTCATGTAAATACAGCCTCTTAACAGAAATAGTGACATGTGATTTTAAGATATGGACAGCTAGATTCAAATTTTCAGAGAGAAACTGGGTGAATCAAATATTGACCTTGTATTTTTCCTTCCCTCTAGCCTCCTACTTGGGGACTTCATTGACCAATGACAACTGGAAGCTAAATAACAAGGAAATCTATAGATACAGTAAATAATATGACTTTCCAAGAGCAGAAAGCAGAGTGAAGAAGGGTGAACAATGATCTGGAAAGGGAATAACAAATGGTATCTGTCAGAAATCACTTCTTTGGCCCTCACCATTCTTTCTTTTAATATAAGGTAAATGTTTGTGTCCTCTAACAGGGGCACACTAAAGCCTATCTGATGATACAGAATTTGGATGCAGGGCTCAGAGACTGCTTTTCACTTGGGAGTGACTCTATTTTAAGGCCAGGGAACAAGGTAGGTGGTCATGGGGCCTGGGGACTGCTTTTCATTTGAGGACAGCTCTATTTTAAGGTTGTATCCTGAGGTAGGTGGGCATGGGGCTTGGGGGCTGCTTTTTGCTAAGAGGTGGCTCTATTTTAAGGCTGGGGGCTGAGGTAGGTGAGCTTGGGGTTCAGGGGCTGCTTTTTGCTCAGGGGCTGCTCTATTTTAAGGCCAAGGCCCAAGGCAGATGGGCACAGGTCACAGAGGCTGCTTTTCCCTTGGGTTCTGCTCTATGTTAAGGGAGAAGCCCAAGATAGGTGGGCGCAGGACCTGGGGGCTGCTTTTTATTTGGGGGTGTGTGATAGTTGGAGCCATGTGTCAACTTAGCTGGACCACAGTTCTGTGTGGTTTAAGCAATTGTGATGTGGGTTGTTCCAATGATGGGATCAAATGTATATGTTTTGAGGAACCAATCCATTGAAAGGGGGTTTTCTTAGAGATGTGTCCTGCTTCCAGTATATTTATGGACATCCTGAGAAAAGAGATACTCTTCTTCTGTTGACCAGGGTTCTGTTATGCTGCCTACAACTGTCCACGAACAAACAAACCACCATTTGGCCTGGAGATCTTGGATTCATAATTCTTTGGAGTCAACAGCCAGTATACTGCCTGCCAACTTTGAGCTCCTCACGGCCTGCAGCTGTGAGTCAGAAAAAGCCTCCAGCTTGATGTTTGATCCAAGAACTTTGAACTTGCCAGCTTCTATAAGTGTGTGAGCCATTTTCCTAAGATAAATTTCCCTTTCTCTATTTATATAAGCTTTACTGGTTTTGTTTCTCTGAGAACAAAGGGTGGCTCTATTTTAAGGCTGTGGCCTGAGGTTTAAGGGGTGTTTTTCTCTTGAAAGAAGCTCTATTTAAGGCTGGGGCCTGAGGTAGGTTGGTGCAGAGGGGTTAGGAACAACAAAGAGAGATGAATTTGCCTGGAAGTTTGTCATCTTGTGGTGGTTGACATGCTCCTATGAAGCTGGAGGCTATGACATCAGTATTGCAAAATGTCAGTAGCATTACCCATAGTGGACAGGCTTCAGCAGCTTCCAGGCTAAGACAGACTTAGAAAAAGGAAGAGGTCATCCACTTCTCAAACAATTGGTCAGTGAAAGCCTTATGAATAGCAGTGAAACACTGTCTAGTATATTACTGGAAAACTTTGCCAGTGCTAGTTGCCAGATGATGAACCCATCAGGTTGGAAGGCACTCAAAATTTGACTGGGGAAGAGCTGACTCCTCAGTGTAGAGATGACCCTAATGATATGGATACAGTAAAGCTTTCAGGACCTCCATTGACTGATGTGGCGTGATTCAAAATGAGTAGAAACAGATGTAAACATCCATTAATAATTGAAACATGGAATGTATGAAGTATGAATCTAGGAAAAGGGGAATTGTCAAAAATGAAGCAGAGCATATAAAGATCGATATCCTAGGCATTAGTGAGCTGAAATGGACTGGTTTTGTTCATTCTGAATCAGACAAATGGATCTATTGTTCTGGGAATGGCCAATTGAAGAGGAATGGTGTGATATTCATCATCACAAAGAATGTTTCAAGATCTGCTCTGAAGTACAACACCGTCAGTGATAGGCTAACACCCACATGCCTACAAGGAAGATCAGTTAATACTATTATTATTCAAATTTACACACCAACCACCAAAGCCGAAGATGAGGAAAATGAAAATTTCTACCAACTTCTGCAGTCTGAAATTGGCCAAACATACAATCAAAATGTGTTAATTTTCACTGGTGACTGGAATGCAAAAGTTGGAAACAGAGAGGAGTTACTGGTAGTTGGGAAATATGACCCTGGTGATAGAAATAACACTGGAGATCTCATGACAAAATTTTGCAAGACCAATGACTTATACATTGCAAATACCTTTTTTCAATAACATAAGTGATGAGTATACAGGTGGACTTCACTGACTGGAATACACAGGGATCAGATTGATTACATCTATGGCAAAAGTAGATGGAGAAGTTCAATATCTTTGACCAAAACAAGGCCAGGAGCTGCTTGCAAAACTGACTACCAACTGCTCATATGCAGGTTCAAGTTGAAGTTAAAAACAATTAAAACAAGTCAACGAGAGCCAAAATATGACCTTGATAATATCCCTCCTGAATTTAGAGACCATTTAAAGAATAGATTTGATCCATCAAACACCAATGACTGAAAACCAGAGGAATTGTGGGATGACATCAAGAGCATCATCCATGAAGAAAGCAAAAGATCATTATAAAGACAAGACAGAAGAAAAGACCAAAATGGATGTCAGAAGAGACTGTGAAACTTGTTCTTGAATGGACAGTAGCTAAAGCAATTGGAAGAAATGACAAGATAAAGGAGCTGAACAGAAGACTTCAAAGTGCAGTTCAAGCAGTCAAAGCCAATAACTATAATGAAATGTGCAAAGACCAAGGAAGAACACAGTTGGCAATTCTCAAGCTGAAAAAACTGAAGAACCAATTTAAGCCTCAAATTGCAATATTTAAAGATTTTATGGGCAATATGTTAAGTGATGCAGGAAGCATCAAAAGAATATGGAAGGAATACACAGTCACTGTATCAAAAAGAACGTATCGATCTTCATCCATTTCAGAAGGTGGCATATGATCAAGAACCAATGATATTGAAGAAAGAAGTCAAAGCTGCACTGAAGGAATTTGCAAAGAACAAGGCTCCAGAAAGTGATGAATACCCATTGAGATGTTTCAACAAACAGGTGCCCCACTGGAGGTACTTGGTTATGCCAAGAGATTTGGAAGACAGCTACCTGGTCAGCTGACTGGGAGAAATCCATATTTGTACCTATTCCAAAGAAAAATGATTCCACAGAATGTAGAAATTATTGAACAATATCATTAATATAAAATGCAAATAAAATCTTACTGAAGAAAATTCAAAAAAAGTTGCAGCAGTATATTAACGAAGACCTTCCAGAAAGGTAAGCTGGATTCAGAAGAGGAATGACAGATATCATTGCTGATGTCAGATGGATCTTGCCTCAAAGCAAAGAATACCAGAAAGATGTTTATTTATGTTTTATTGACTCTGCAAAAACTGTTGATTGTGTGGATCATAATTAATTGTGGATAACATGAATTAGAATGTGAATTCCAGAACCCTTGATTGTACTCATGAGGAACCTGTACACAGATCCAGAGGCTGTCATTCAAACAGAACAATGGCATATTGCATGGTTCAAAATCAGGAAAGGAGTGTGTCAAGGTTGTATCCTTTCACCATACTTAACTTGTATCTGAGCAGATAATCTGAGAAGCTGGATTATATGAAGAAGAACATGGCATCAGGATTGGAGGAAGACTCATTAACAACTCTTGAAATGCAGATGACACAACTTTGCTTTCTGAAAGTGAGGATGACTTGGAGCGCTTACTGATAAAGATCAAAAACTACAGTCTGCCCTATGGATTATACCTCAATATAAAGAAACAAAAATCCTCACAACTGGCTGAACAAACAGCTTCACAGTGGATGAAGAAAAGATTGAAGTTGTCAAAGATTTCATATTACTTGGCTCTACAATCAACAGCAATGGAAGTAGCAGTCAAGACATCAAAAGATGTATTGCATTGGGCAAATCTGCTGCAAAGGACCTCTTTAAAGTGATGAAGAACAAAGACTTCTCCTTGAAGACTAATCTACACCTAACACAAAAGATGGTATTTTCAATTGCCTCTCATGTATGTGAGAGCTGTACAACGTATAGGGAAGACTGAAGAAGAGTTGATACTTTTCAGTTGTGGTGTTGGAGAAAAATACTAAGAGTACCATGGTCTGCTAAAAGGACTAATAAATCTGTCCTGGATAAGAAGTGAAGTCAGAATTCTCCTTGGAAGAGAGATTATCAGACTTTTTCTCATCTACTTTGGTCATGTTGTCAGAAGGAACCATTCCTAGAGAAGGATAGCATGCTTCGTAAAGTGTAGGGCCAAAGAAGAAGGGGAAGGCCCTCAAGGAGATGGTTAGACACAGTGGGCGTAATGATGGGCTCAGGTATGGCAAGGATCATAATGTTAGCACAGGAGAGGGAAGTGTTTCATTCTGCTGTGCATAAGGTTGCTATGAGTCAGAGATGACTTGATGTCACCTAACACCAGCCCCACAGTTCATCTAGAGAATGGTATCCCTTTGGGAATTTAGCTTCAGCCTTTGTTGAGGGCAGTTATTATGGATTTATTTGTGTCCTCCAAAAAGGTAACTTGCAATCTTTACCTCTAGTACCTATGAAGGAGCCCTAATGGTGCAGTAGTTAAAAGCTTGGCTACTAACTAAAAAAAAATGATGGTTCAAACTCACCCACAGTTCTGCAGGAGAAATATATGGCAGTCTGCTTCTATAAAGATAATGGTCTTGAAATCCTATGGAGCCATTCCACTTTGTCCTATAAAGTCACCATGAGTCAGAGGAGACTTCATGGTACTAGTTTTTTTTTTTTTTTTTTTAATTGTCTTTTGTGGGGTTAAATACCTGAGGAGTTGACTTAATTTGGAAATAGAGTCTTTTAAGATGTTTTCAGTTAAGTTAGCATAAGGTTATACTGTAATTAGGTGGACCTTAATCCAGTCTTAGTGGTGTCCTTATAAAGGAGAAGAAATGTAGAAATACAGAAAGAAGATGGTTACAGAATTAAGACAATGATGACAGAGTTATGCTGCAGCTACAAGTCAAGGAATAGCTCTAGCAATCAGAAATGGAGAGGCACCATAAAAAGAAAAATAAAAGAATCTTTTCTTAGAGTCTTCAAAGACAACATGGTCCTGATAATAGCTTGAATTCTTCAGACAACTGCCACCAAAACTGTGTGAAAAAAACATTCCTTTTTGTTATAGCAGGCCACTCTGTGGTATTTTGTACAGAAGAAAAAAAAAACAAAACTCATTGCCTTTGAGTTGGTTCTGACTCATAGTGACTCCTCATTGGGTTACTGAAGCAGCATCTCTATGGAAGTAGATTGCCCAACCTTCCTTCTGAGGAGTGGCTGGTGGATTTGAACCACCCACTTTCTCGTTAGCA
>NW_006922081.1:964516-966262 GCF_000298275.1 Orycteropus afer afer | reverse complement strand
TTTTCCAATTTTATTCTTCAAAATTTAGTGAACATCACATCTACCTGTTACTCACAATTTCAAAATCAGTGTCTAAGCAACTGAAGGCCATCATTCTTTCCACACACATTGAGCAACCAGATATGCTACTTGAATTTCTACATACTAAAAGTACTTTACTCACTCGTATTATTCAAGACCATTTAAGTGTGGCATTGTAAAGCAGGAATCATACAGTTCTTTGATATCACTGTACTGTTCAGATCCACACATAACCCAGCCTTCTTTTTCCTCCTCCTTTAGTTGATCATATAGATCATCTCAAGAAGCCATGAGTATGGAATGAGATGCAGAGGGCAAGTAGGAAAAGCAAGTACCTTGAGAATCTGAGATATGTTCCTACACAGTTCATGTGTACTTGCTGTACCTACTTACATGCCTAATGTTTTACTGTGCAGTTCTAATGCTAAGGTTTATCAGATCAGTTAATATCCAGTTTGATAACTGATATCATATATTTACTCAGGATTTCATAATCAGGAGTTAAGAGTTTCATCCAGAAACTGTTCTAAGTGCAACAACTCAAATGGACACTAAATATCTTCAGGGATTGGAAATGGCCATACTGGGGATTGTCAGAGGCTCCATAGCATACATCTACCTATATCAGACCTTTCTAATACCATTTGTCTGCTGGGTCAAAAGTCCAGTTTGACAAAGTAGTTTGCATAAAAGCCTAGATCAGTTATGTGACTTGTCCTATTTATCTAGTGCAGCTTAGCAAAAATACCACAAGTGGGTATCTTTAAAAAATAAAAATGTGTTTTCTCACAATTTAGGAGTCTAGAAGTCTAAATTCAAAGCACCACAACTAGGGGAAGGATTTCTTTCCCCATTGGTTCACAGTTTAGGAGGAAGTTCTTTATCTCTTTTCAGTATCTGTGAGCCTGGTGTTACATGGATATTCCCATGTGTCTCGGCATCAATCTTCCCGTGGGTCTAGGAAGTTCCCAGCACAGGTCCAAAGGATGTGCTCCACTCCCAACTCTTCATTCTTTGTGATAGTAGGGACCTCTGATATCTGTTCAAATGTTTGAACCCTTTTATAGCTCAAAAGATATAGAACCTAAACCTATAGATTCCATACAACTTCAGTTACATAACTCCTAATTCTGCTTTGTTAACATCGTGGATATGAGGATATACAGCACAGAATAATAATATCAGATCACAAAATGCAGGATAATTACAAAAGAAAAGTTGACACATATTTTGGAGGTTCACAATTGAATCCCAAACAGGAATCTTTCTTGTTTTAAAGAGTTATGCTGTAGAAGAATCAGATCAGCATGTGTTGCTTCAGAATTCCAAAAAAGTCTACATAATGTTTCTCCTTTTTTCCTCATGTCAAGTGGTTTAAGGTGAATCAAGTTAGCTTTCAATTAAGAATAAGCCAAACCAAACCAAATTCACTGCCATTGAGTCGATTCTAACTCATAGTGACCCCTACTGGGTTTCCAAAGCCATAGATCTTTACAGAAGTAAATTGCCCCATCTACCTTCTGTGGAGTGGCTTGTGTGTTTGAACTGCTAAACTTTTAGTTAACAGCCAAATGCCTTAGGCACTATCCCACCAGAACTCCTTTCAATTAAGAATGTGGTTGTTGTTAATATGTGCCTTTGAGTCAGACCCGACTCATAAAGACCCCTCCTTGGGTTTCTGAGGCAATATCACTATGGAAGTAGATCACCTCATCTTCCTTCTGA
>NW_006922081.1:961003-963746 GCF_000298275.1 Orycteropus afer afer | reverse complement strand
CTGGTTGAGTGGCTGGGCAGCTGGATGTAGTATTCCCCATGATGAGACTGGTAATCAACTCCATGGTGGAATATACTGGGAGCAGCTGAGTAGCTGCCTTTGGGTATGTGGTCTGCTTCCTGTATATAAGGAGAAGCTATGAGAATGGTCTCTAGCCTATGGCACACTTGGACCCTGCATGTAGCCGTGTCATTGCTCAGCCACCTGCTATGCTCTGCCAACATTGGGACTGTGCCTTTTTACTTGTCAACCTTGGGGCTTCTCAGCCTCAGCAGCCAACAGCTGTCTGAGTGAAGAAATGCTTCTAGCTCCAGTGAGCCAGGAGCAGGAGGCAGAGCTGGACCCCAAGTTTGAGGGTCTTTCACCCAGCCCCTAGAGCCTGGTACTTTGCACTTGGACTTAAAGCCTCCAAATTGTAAGAATAAACTCCTGTTTGTTATGGCAATCCCATTTGTGGCATCTTTCCTGTCAGAGTGGCACGAGGTAACCAGAACAGATACCATCGTCAGGAATAACTCACATATAATCAAAATATCAGAACAGGAAGAAACAGATGAAACCACAGAGAAAAATTGTTGAAAATTTGTTGGAAGAGAATTTCCATAATAAGATGAAAGATGAGAATTTATCCATTCCAGATGTTCAATGAACTCTAAACAGGAAAAAGTGCAAAAGAAAATCACCAAGACAAATCATTATCAAACTCACCAAAATCTGACAAACAAAGAATTCTGAAAGCAGCAGAGGAAACACAAAAATTATACAAAGGGAAACCAATAAGATTAAGTTCTAATTTCTCAGCAGAAACCATGCAGGTTAAAAGGCAGTGGGATGATACATATCAAACCATAAAAGAAAAAAAAAAAATATGCCTAATAATTACATAACCAGCAAAATTGTCCCTCAAATATGAGGGTGAAATTAAGAGATTCACAGATAAACACAAATTCAGAGAATTTGTTAAAACCATACCAAGCCTACAAGAGACACTAAAGGGAGTCCTTCAGACAGAGAACAATAATAAACAACAACCTATATTTAACACACATGAGGACATAACCCAGAAAACTTCCCTTGTGATCGTTAGCCATTAGAGAGGTATAAATCAAAACAACCATGAGATACCATCTCAAAACAACATTAATAGCAAAGTTCAACAAGACAGAAAATAACAAATGCTGGTGTGGATGTGCAGAGATTGGAACTCTCATACACTGCTGGTGGGACTGTAAAATGATACAAGCACCCTGGAAATTGGTATGGCGATTCCTTAAAAATTTGTAAATAGAAATGCCATTTGACCCAACGACCCCATTGTTAGGTACATATCCTAATGAAGCAAGGGGCAGTACACGAAAAGATATATGCACACTCATGTTCATTGCAGAACAATTCACAATAGCAAAGAGATAGAAAAATACTAAGTTTCCATCAACCAAGAAATGGATAAACGAACTGTGGTGCATACACACAATGGAATACTATGCGACCCTAAAGAATCATGTAGAATCTGCAAACCACCACATAACATGGATGAACTTAGAGGATATTATGCTGAGTAAAATAGTTAATTACAGAAGGACAAATATTGTATTAGTACACTATTATAAAAGGTCAAGGAAAAGTTTGTACATGCAAGGGAATTTCTTTGTTGGTTATCTGGGATTCCGGGAGGAGAAGGGAGGCTAAATTCCTAGGTAGGATTAAAAAAAAATACATATAGAAAGAGAAACCAAAGTCTATTACTGATTACCAGAGGCAGGATGGGACAAGGGGAAGGTTTTGTTTGCTGGGCATTGAGTTTTTGCTAATGGTGATGGAATGTTTTGGAAAAGGATAGCAACAACAATGTCACAACATGAAAAATTTCATCAATGTCCCTGAGGTGTAAATGGGGAATTGAATTTGTTATGTTGGTGAATGTCTTGTGTATGTTTTCACCACAATACAAGTTAAAAAAACTGGGTAAAGGAAGACACAACTATCTTATTACCCTTTGGCCTGCTAGCTGTTATTGTTGGGTATTATCACATCAATTCCAACTCACAACAAGCCCATGTGACAAAGTAGAATTTCCTCATAGGTTTTCATAGCTATAATCTTTCCAAAAGCAGATCATCATATCTTTCCCTCATGGAGGCAACAGATGAATTTGAAGTGGCAACATTACAGTTAACAGCTGAACACTTAAACATTGCACCATTAGGACTCCTTTTGGTCAACTGAGTACTGAAATTTGATGTGAGAAACATTAACTTCTGTAAAACTCATTCTATTTCTGGGATGTTTTTTGGCAGAGATTATTTTTTACCCTAATAATGCAAAGCACAATTCAGCATAGCATTTCACAAACTTAATTATTTTAATTCTTATTTGTATTGCTAGATGAATCATAGAGTATTTTTATAAATTTATCTCTCACATTTAATAAAAATACTTGACTGATGGAAAGCATTAAATGCTCCCCTGAAGGCCAAATGGCTGGCAATTTGAACAGACCCATATCACCTCAGAACACAAGCATGACCACTTGCTTGCAGAAGGTCACAGCCTTGAAAATCATATGGAGCAGTTGGACTCTGAACAAATGAAGTTGATATGAGTTGGAATAGGCATTATAACAACAAATATCAACAGCAGATTCAATAAGCTGGTAGCACTTCAGTATTCCTACTATTCTTTTGGAAGTGTATCTGCATAGAGATCACACTGTAGATAAAACGCCTTATTTTAAGACAGAGAG
>NW_006922081.1:960050-960613 GCF_000298275.1 Orycteropus afer afer | reverse complement strand
GACACTTAAGGTTCCAATCTAATCTTTCAAGGTGCTTTTGCTAATTTCAGCTCATATATATTGTTGTCAAAAAAGCGTAATGCTAAAGGCAGACATTTATTATTTCATTAAACTAAACAATTGTTTAGTGTTAGGAAGATTACAGGAAATATTTTTGGTTTAGGTTTTAAAGATTATCCCAGGCCAATAGTTTCAGGGTTTCATCCAGCTTTCATGGCTCCAAGGTGTCTGGAGTCCATAAGAGCTTCACATTCTGTACTGTGTTTTCCTCTTTTCGATCAGGATTCTTCTACAGAATATTTGTTCAAAATGTTCAGTAATGATATATGGGCACTATCCAATTCTTCTGGTCTCATAGCAAAGGAAGCAATTGATCATGGAACCAATTACCCACACATTCCATATCTTCTTCCTATTCTTGACTCTTCTTTCTCTGATGTTGACAGATTTGTTTCTAAAAGTTAAAGATACAGATATAGTTTACCTTCAAATTATCTGTGTCTTCATAACCCAGGAGTTTTCTTTAATTAAATAAATATGCACTGTTGTTGTTGTTGTTGTTA
>NW_006922081.1:957905-958925 GCF_000298275.1 Orycteropus afer afer | reverse complement strand
CTGAAGGAAGATTGGTCAATCTATTTCATAAAGATACTGCCTCAGAAACCCAAGGAGGGGCGCTATGAGTCGGACGCGACTGGAGGACAGTCAGTTTGGTTTGGATTTTTTTTTTTTTTTTTGAAGCTGAATAATTGACATTCTCCAGATTATTCAAGGCTCTGGTAACATCATTTCCTTTCAAGAGTAAGGCTTTGTTAAAGAGAATGATCACAAATTTCAAAATGTTTACTTTTCCTGGGAGCTCTGGTGGCATAGTGCCTAAGGCATTTGGCTACTAACCAGAAGGCTGTCCATTTAAACCCACCAGCCACTCCTCAGAAGGAGTATTTAGAAAATCTACTTACATAGTGATACCAAACTTGGAAACCCAAGGAAGGGTCTCTATGATTTGGATGTACCTCAAGGGCAATAAGTTTGGTATTTTGGTTACTGGAAAGAGAAGGACATTTTTCACTTGCAGAACTTGAAAGGGTTCCAGTAGGTAAACTCACAGAAGTGTATAACTCCCATTCTTCAACTGGTAATCATGAATTTCTCAGTCTCATATTAGCAATAAATCAAAATTGCCATTAGATTTTCCCACTAGTTTATAGCTCCAGTGATTTCTTCAGCTAATCTTGGCTGTGGTTCTTTGCATTTACCTGTCATTAGATTTCACAGTGAGCTCGTCCCTTGATTTATTTGTTGTTTTGTTAGGTGCCATCGCGTCATCTGCAAGTCATAGAGGCCACATGGACAGCAGAATGAAACACTGCCTGGTCCTATGCCAGATCCACCACTACCTTTGTTATAATTGAGCCCATTTTTGTGGTCAGTGTGTCAGTCTATCTTAATCAGGGCCTTCCCCTCTTTTATTGACCCTCCACTTTACGAAGCATGTTATCCTTCTCTAAGGAGTGGTTCCTTCTTACAACATGACCAAAGTAGGTGAGATGAAGTCTGGCAATTCTCACTTCCAAGGAGCATTCTGGTTGTACTTCCTCAAGACCAGATTTGTTAGTTCTTTTAGCAGTCCAT
>NW_006922081.1:954002-957044 GCF_000298275.1 Orycteropus afer afer | reverse complement strand
ACATCAGCAATTATATCTCTCGTTCCATGTCCTCTTCTGAATCCAGCTTGATTTCTGGAAGTTCTCTTTCAATACACTGCTGCAACCATTTTTGAAATATCTTCTGCAAGATTTTACTTAGAAGTGATATTGATTATATAGTTTGATAAGTTTCACATTCTATTGGATCACCTTTCTTTGGAATGGGTACAAGTATGGATCTCTTCCAGTCTGTTGGCCAGGTGACTATCCTCCAAATTCTTGGCATAGATGAGTGAGTGCCTATAGAGTGGCATTCATTTGTTGGAACAGCTCAATGGGTATTCTGTCAATTTCTGAACTCTTGTTTTTGCCAATTCCTTCAACTTCTTCCTTCAATACATTGGTTCTTAATCATATACCACCACCTTCCTGCAGAAGTTGGTAAAAAATCTTCAGTTTCCTCATCCTTAGCTTTTGTAGGAGGAGCTCTGGTAGCATACTACCTAAGGCATTTGACTGTTAACCAAAAGGCTGGTGGTTCAAACCCAGTAGCTCCTCCTCAGAAGGAAGGTTGGGTCATCTACTCCTATAGTAATACTGCCTAGGAAACCCAAGGAGGGGTTGCTATGAGTCAAATCCAACTCAACAACGAGTTTATTTTATTTATTTATTTATTTAGCCTTTGTGGTTGGTGTGTAAATTCAAATAATAGTATTATTAACTGGTCTTCCTTGTAGGTATATGGATATTATATTATCACTGACAGCACTCTACTTCAAGATAGATCTTGAAACACTTTTTTGTGATGATGATGCACTATATTCCTCTTCAATTTGTCTTTCCCAGCATATTAGATCATATGGTTGTCTGATTTAAAATGGCCCAAACCAGTTCATTTTAGCTCACTAATGCTAGTATATTGATCTTTATTGTTCCATTTCATTTTTGAAAACTTTCAATTTTCCTAGATCCATAGTTCATACATTCCATGTTCCAATTATTAATAAATGTTTGCAGCTGTTTCTTCCCATTTTGAGTCATGCCACATCAGCACATGGAGGTCCCAAAAACTTTACTTCATCCACATCATTAATGTCAACTCTACTTATTTTGAGTGCCTTATGACTTGAGGGTCTCGTCTTTGGGCACTATACCAGACAATGTTTTAGGGTTATTCATAAAGTATTCTGCTAATATATCAGACAGTGTTTCACTGCTATTCATAAGGTGTTCAGTGGCCAATACTTTGAGAAGTGGATGGTCCCTTCCTTCTTCTGAGTCTATCTTAGTCTGGAAGCTCTGCTGAAACCTGTCAACCACGGGAGACCCTGTTGGTGTTTGAAATAGTGGTGGCATAGCCTCCAGCCTCACAGCAACATACTAGCCACCACAATACAACAAACTGTCAGATGAGCGGTAAAGCTCAAGTGTTAATGAACTTATATTTCTGAAGCATGTTATTGTACTTGAATTATATGTATAAAGGATCAACCATATTGTTAAGATACGTTTTACCAACAGAGATTGAGGTTCAAATAGTTGTAGTTCCATTGAGGAATCTGTATTTTAATGTGATTTCCTAGGAGATTTTGATGTAGGTTGCTCAAACAAAACTCACTTATTGAATAAGAATGGGCAATTGTTGGATAAGTCAGATCCATATACAATCTGAGTTTGATAATTTCCTAATATTGTAGGATTACTGTGAGCATTAAAGCCTGGAATAATTGTTCAACAAATTTTATTTTACTTCCACTAACAAGTCTTTTATTTTATATAAAACATATACTTTAAATATAGACTGTTTAATGTGAAGCTCACTCCATTTAAATGAAGTTGTGGTCATTATTATGTGAAAGATTCCACAAATATATTTTAAATAATATAAATTGATAAGTAATTGGAAACTATCTACATGAGTCAAAAGTGATCAGTGTGCATTGATCATAAGTTGTTTATTTCTTCTGGCAATGAAGCCTAGTAGCTTTTTTTTTTTTTAAAAAAAAAAAAAGAAAGAAACCAACACTAACATTAAATTCAAGTTTATACCCATACCATTGTTTTAAAAATTGTCCAAATAAATAGATTGTGATCACTTAGTATCTAAAATGCTACTAAAAATCCCTTTGGTACAGTGTTTAAACACTCAGTTGGTAACTGAAAGTTCAACTATTTGAAACCACCAGCTGCTCTGCCACCGAAGGATGTAACAATCTGCTTTGGTAAAGATTACAGCCTTGGAAACTCTATGAGGCAGTATTATTCTATCCTGTAGGGTTGCTATGCATTGGAATCAACTGGATGACAACAAATTATAGAGCATAAAGTACTACTATCTTAAAGCTCCCAGAGCCAGACACCCCACCTTGCTGCAGGAAAATATTGTGTAATGTGCACTTAAGTTTCCAACACTGCATTCTCTTTTTGCTGAGGTTTTTCATTCCTTACTCTAATTTTCTCTTCTTGTAGCTTTTTGATCCCCTTTAATATTGATGGTAATGGACCATCCCTACACATTGCCATCAATGGATTTGCACCAAAAAAGAGCTTGTTATATAATGCTGTTATCTCATCCCCATTTTATTTTCCTTGATTGGCCTTGAGTTTTCTCCAACTCACTAGTAAAGTTTCTATTCAAAATTTTATGTGTTCTTCAACACTACATGTACTTTATTTATACTGATACTAACATTTTCTTATTTTGTGCCAAGTCACTGAATTTTCATTGTTAAACAACTCACTTTTAAAGTTTGTTTGCTTAGAATTTATTTTTATATTAGCTTCTAAATTTGTTATCATCTTTCAAAGTATATAGCAAACCTCAAAATTTAGGCCACATACAGAACAGGACAATTTTGTGTTGTGATTGGAACACATTTGACTTACCATTTATGAAGACACATTAATAACATGATAATGTCTACCTATAAACAAAAATGATATTGCTGTGATATTAGGAAAATATAAAGATAAAAATGAGACAGAATGATATAATGTTGTAACTAAAGTCTTCTGAAAAATCCTCACCAATTTTAATGTTTTATAATCTCTTCATTGTTTTAGGTCCAATACTATCAGTTC
>NW_006922081.1:951765-953387 GCF_000298275.1 Orycteropus afer afer | reverse complement strand
TGCTCTTATACTTAAAATAACTCTCTATTCACCATCTAAAAAAAGAAATTGTTAACAATTTGACATTCTTATAATATATCTCATGATTAATCATAATCAAAATCACAATGAAGCATAAACTGTACTCAAGACAATTTGTTAATTTCACATCGTTTTTTTTTTTCTATTCTGTTGTCACATGTCAAGCATTTATTCAAGAGCTCTCTTTATGCCTGAAGTAAAATTGAATCCTTCTAAGAAGCAAAAGTACAGTTGAATTAATAATATAAATTAAAGAGAAAAGAAGTATCCTCATATTCATTGAAGAACATTTACAAAACAAAATATTTTAAAAAATGATCTCACTTATGTCTTGTGAAAATGAGACAATGAAGTGGGCAGGAATTACTCTTAGAAGTGGAGCATGTTGATGTTGGTCTTAAACTAATAGAAGTATAATCAAAGGAAATAGAAATGATGGAATTGTGACATTAAGACTGAGAATCAGCAGAAATCTTTTAAATTTTCTGAAGTGAAGAATATGTATAGGAAGGGTTTACAAATAAAATTAGAAGAAAAAGTTAAGAGGAAGAAAAGAGGGAGTGAGGGAAGAGAAAGGTTAAGGAAGGTTTGAGCAAAACCGTGTCTGATGAATTGAAGAATATGGTGAAGTCTTTATTCCTGTACCTGTGAATATAACCTTGTTTGGAAATAGGGTATATATTTTGTTATCAGTCAAATTAAATGAGTTCATCCCAGAGTAGTTTGGATCCTAATCTTAATAACTTCTAAGTAGTGTCTTATAACACAGAAGAACAGTCAGGAAAATAGACACACATACAGGCAAAACAGAGCATCTGTTGAAAGAGGCAGATGCATCTATAAGCAGCAAATAAATACCAAAGACTGCCAGTAGCCACCAGACACTAGGAGAGAGTCATGGAACAATTTTCTCAATGCTCTCAAAAGGAATTGGTATGGCTGTTATCTAAAATTGCAGAAACCATGCAAGCGAAAAGGCAATGGGATGATATATATAAAACCCTGAAATAAAAAAATTCAACCAAGAATTATATACCCGGCAAAATCGTCCCTCAAATATGATGGTGAAATTAGGAGATTTCCAGATAAGCAGAAACTAAGGAATTTGGTTAAAACCAGACAAAACTTACAAGAGATGCTAAGGGGAGTCCTTTGAACAGAGAACCAAAAATAGCAAAAAACGACCGACCATTAATACACAAGATGACATAACCCAGATACCACAGCTACGGACATATCCAAAGTAAAATGAGCTTAGAAGATTGTAAACAGGGAACGAGAGACATCAATTGGCAAGTGAGGACAAGTACAAACAAAAAGAGGGAAAAGACTGGGTAGATACAGAACTTCAAGATGGTGAGGAAGTTAAGAGATTTGCAAGATACAATGGACTGTTCTAAACTCAGAGATAAAATTATAAGTCATAGGGTAACCTCAAAAAAAAATGATAAACCTTCACATCACAATAAAAAAAGAGAAAGAGGACATGCACAAATATTCAGCGTATACTAAAACAATAGCAGAAAAGGAAATGATAATATGATTCATAAACATAATGAGCTCAACACAGAAAATAATATGGAACAAAGAAACCAGGGACA
>NW_006922081.1:926177-931593 GCF_000298275.1 Orycteropus afer afer | reverse complement strand
GGCCCAATGAAGCTAGAGACATCTCTTCATGCAGGCAGCTACTGGCTGATTAGGCTAACAAGCCCAAGGTTGACGAATAAAATGACACAATCTTGATGTTACCAAACCACGTGGCAGGCCATTAATTCAAGTCCATTGTAAGTCCCAAGGTCGGCAGACCATAGCAGGCTGCTGAACAATGAACGACACAGCTACATGCAGGGTCCAAGCATGACATAAGTTAGAGACCATTCCCAAAGCTGTTTCTTTTATTCAGGAAGCAGACTACATCACTGAAGTAGCTACTCAGCTGCTTGTGGTAGCTCCTACCATGGAGTTGATTGCCAGTCTCATCATGGAGAATAACTACCACCAGCTGCCAGCCATTCAAACAGGCCCACCCAAGTTGACACACAAACATAACCACCACACATACAATTTTATTTTCTTTTTAAATATGAAAAAGATGGTATCTATGAGACGCAAGTATCATCACAAATCATTACATGATTTTTCATTATTGTATATGCACACTGAGAAAATCATAATTGGTGAGTGTGGATTTTAGTCTGTAGCCCATCTTCCATATTGTGCCTTTTCAAACTAACACATGAATCCTTCCTTGCTTCTTCTCCTGGAGCATTATTGATCACACCACTGCCTTCATGGCCTTCAGTCTCACATTTATTTTGCTAAAGTTTCCTCTTCTAAAAGCCACCAACTTCCTTGCCCCCAGCCCCTCCCCAATACTATTACTAGAATTTTTATCCCTTCTTTTACTCCTCTGGTGCCTCTGACAACATTCTTTAAAAATGCGAAAGAAGCTGTGAGTAGTGAGCCTTAATATTCATTTAAATTGGGAGTCTGGCAGCAGTTGTTGTTGTTGTTGTTGTTAAGTGCCTTCGAGCAGTAGCGGCTGATTTTCTCATTAGGGTCTTGATAACACCTGAGAGCTAATATAAAACAGCTCATACAAAGTAGAAGATTTGGCCATGGTGAGTGCAGGGAGCAAGATCTGAAAACTGTTTTTTGTTGTTGTTGTTCTTGTTAAAAACAACAGTGATTTTTGTTTTTAAACATTACAGCAACGGATGTCATTTGATAGAATACCTGTGACAAGACCACTCCCCATACTAATGAATTCAGAATCTCTGGAAGTTGGCATATATAACTTTTAAGAGACCCCCTTAGGAGATTTCTGTAAACTTATTTGAGCACCACTGATCCCAGAGAACAATCTCTAAGGAGGAGATTCCTTAGAGAGGAAGGGTTAGAAGTAAAGCCATTCTTGGTCTTAATGGAAGTTGAAGGAAAACAAAACCATATGAAAGGAGAAACAAAGCCACCCGATTTGAGTCTACCAATAGCTTAGGTCATATACAAACGATATTAACAGCAGATATGCAAAAAGTTAAACTGAAAAATTAAAAAGATAACTTGTTCACAATGAGAAAGCAAACAGGACTGATTCCTTACTTCTAAAATCTTAATTTACTAATAAACTGAAAATTTTGAACAAACTAATGAGATATGGCACACTTCCTTCACAGTATTGCTAGATTTTCAGAATTTTGACAAGGGAATGCAATGTTTGTGATTAGAATATTATATTGTAAAATAAAGATATGAGCACAATTTCTTACCAGCTGTCTCTTTATAACTAAATATTTCTTCTATATTGATATCTGAAATGATACTTTTAAATGATAACATTAACACTATTAATGAATGGTCTATGCTTAGATTTTAACCTTGCATATGTACAAATTTACTCCTTTTGATTACACTTTTAACCAACTTGTTATAAGATATAAAACTTAAATAGATGTGCATTCTTGTGCCCATAATATAAAAACTATCAAAAGAATTTAATTTTTATTGGGTTCCTAGACTCCTATATGATTCTGTGTTTCATATTGAGAATTTGTATGCGTTAGTGTTTTGAAGTGTAATTGTTAGGAGTGATGAAATAGCTAGTCATTATAAAATACTATAAATTGTCGTTGTTGTTGTTAGGTGCCTTGAGATGTTTCTGACTCATAGTGACCCTGTGCACAGCAGAACAAAACACTGCCCCATCTCACGCCAGCTCCATGATCCTTGCTATATTTGAGCCCATCTCCACTGTGTCAATCTATCTCCTTGAGGGCTTTGTGCACCTTCATGGACTGTCCACCTTACCAAGCATGAGATCCTTCTTCAGGGAATGCTCTTTTCTGACAACTTGACCAAAGTAGATGAGACTAAGTCTGGCCATTCTCACCTCCAAGAACATTCTGGCTTCATTTTCTCCAGGACAGATTTGTTAGATCTTTTAGCAGTCCATAGTACTCTCAGCATCCTTCGCCAGTGCCACAACTGAAAAGCATCAATTCTTCTTCAGTCTTCCTTATTGAGAGTCCAGCTCTCAAATGCATATGAGGCAACTGAAAATATCATGGCTTGTGTCAGGGACACCGTAGTCCTCAGAGAGATATCTTTGCTCTTCAGCACTTGGAAGAGGTCCTTTGCAGCCAATTTGCCCCATGCTATACATCATGTAGGAGCTCTGTTAGCATAGTGCCTAAGTAACTTGACTGATAACCAGAAGGCTGGAGGTTCAAACCCATCAGCTGATCCTTGGAAGGAAGGTTGGAAAATCTACTTCCAAAGTGATACTGCCTCTGAAACCCAAGGAAGGGTCGCTATGAGTTGGGTCCAACTGGACGGCACATAACAACGACATACATCGTCTGATGTCCTGACTGCTGCTTCCATTGGCATCGATTGCAGAACCAGGCAATGTGAAATCTGACAACGTCAATCTTTTCTCCATTTATCATGATACTGCTCATAGGTACAGTTTTGAATATTTTTGTTTTCTTTGTATTGAGATCTAATCCATAATGCAGACTGTACTCTTCAATCTTCATCAGTAAGTGTCTCAAGTCATCCTCACTTTCAGCAGGCAAAGTTGTGTTGTCAGTGTGTCACATGTTGTTAATGATTTCTTCTCCAATCTAGATTTCATGTTCTTCTTCATATAGTCCATCTTCTCAGATAATTTTCTCAGCATATAGATTGAATAAGTGTAGAGAAAGAACACAACCCTGACGTACCACCCCCTCCTTGATTTTAAACCATACACAGTCCACTTGTCTATGTACAGTGTCTTGGTCTATGTACAGGTTCCTCATGAGTATAAGTAAGTGGTCTGGAATTCCCATTCTTCTCAAAGTTATCCATAATTTGTTATGATCCACACAATCATATGCTTTTGTATAGTCAATAAAACATAAGGAACACATTTCTGGTATTCTTTGTTTGAGCCAAGATCCATCTGACATCAGCAATGATACCCCTCATTCCATGTCCTCTTCTGAATCCAGTGTGCATTTCTGATAGTTCTCTGTCAATATATTGCTGCAACAATTTTTTAATTATCTTCAGTAATATTTTACTTGCATGTTATATTAATGATATTGTTCAATAATTTCTACATTCTGTGGAATGGGCACAAATATGGATCTCTTTAAGTTGGTCAAGTAGATGTCTTCCAAATCTTTTGGCATAACTAAGTGAGAGCCTCCAGTGAAGCATCCATTTGTTGAAACATCTCAGTGACTATTCCACCAATTCCTAGTGCCTTGTTCTTTGCCAATTCCTTTAATGCATGTTCAACTTCTTCCTTCAAATTAATTGGTTTTTGATCATATTCCACCTCCTGAAGTGGGTGAAGATTGACCAAGTCTTTTGATACAGTGACTCTGGGTATTCTTTCCATCTTCTTTTGATACTTCTGCATCATTCAATATTTTCCCCATAGGATCTTTCAATATTGCAACACGAGACTTCAATTTTTAACTCAGTTCTTTCAGCTTGAGAAATGCTGAACATGTTCTTCCATTTTGGTTTTGTAACTCCAGGTTTTTGCACATTTTATTATAGTAATTGACTTTGTCTGCTCAAGCTGCTCTTTGAAATCTTCAGATCTTTTATCCTGTCATTTCTTCCATTTGCTTTAGCTATTCTTCACTCAAGGGCAATTTTCAGAGTCTATTCTGACATCCATTTTGTTTTTCTCTTCCTTTCTTGTCTTTTTAGTGACCTCTTGCTTTTCATGAATGATGTTCTTGATGTCATCCTATAATTCCTCTGGTTTTTGGTCTTTGGTGTCCAATGCATCAAATCTATTCTTCTGATGATCTCTAAATTTAGAAAGGATATTTTCAAGGTCATATTGTGGCTCTCCTGAACTTGTTTTAATTGTCTTCAAGTTAAACTTGCATATGAGCAGTTGATGGTTTGTTCCACAATCAGCTCCTAATCTTGTTTTGACTAAAGATACTGAGCTTTCCCATCACCTCTTGTCACAGATATAGTCAGTCTGATTCCTGTGTACTCCATCTGGTGATGTCCATGTGTATAACCACTGTTTGTGTGGCTGAGCAAAGGTATTTTCAATGAATAAGTCATTGGTCTTGCAAAACTTTATCATGCAGTCTCCAACATTATTTCTGTCACCAAGACTAAATTTTCCAACTACTAATAATTCTTCCTTGTTTCCAACTTTTGCATTCCAGTCACCAGTGATAATTAACACACCTTGATTGCATGTTTGGTCAATTTCAAACTGCAGAAGTTGATAAAAATCTTCAATTTCTTCATCTTTGGCTTTGGTGGTTGATGCATAAATTTGAATAATAGTAGTGTTAACTCATCTTCCTTGTAGGCATGTGGATATTATCCTATCACTGACAGCATTGTATTTCAGGACAGATCTCTGTGATGATGAATTCCAAGCCATTCCTCTTCAAATTGTCATTGCTGGCATAGTAGATCATATGGTCATGTGATTCAAAATGGTCAAAACCAATATATCGCAGCTCACTAATGCCTAGGATATCAATCTTTGTGTGTTTCATTTAATTTTTGACAACTTCCAATTTTTCTAGATTCATACTTTGTACATTCCATGTTCCAATTATTAATGGATGTTACAGCTGCTTCTCCTCAAATAGAGTGGTGCCACATCAGCAAATGGAAGTCCCAAAAGCTTTATTTTTTCCATATAATTAAATTTGGTAATTCTCTGATGATGCAGCTATTTCCCACTCAAATTTTGAGTGCCTTCTGACCTAAAGGGCTGGTCTTCCTGAATTTTATTGCACAATGTTTCCAGGCTATTCATAAAGATGCCCAGTAATGTATCACACAGTGTCTTTCTGCTATTCATAAGATTTTACTTGGACAACATTTTGAGGAATGATGGCCTCTTCCTTCTTCCTACTCTGTCTCAGTCTGTAAGCTGCATTGGAAACCTGTGCACCATGTGCAACCCTGCTGGCATTTAAGACACTGGTGGCACAGCTTCAAACCTCACAGCAACACACAAGCCACCACAGTATGACAACTTTGTCTTCCACCATAAACATTATGATAGTTTTCAACCTAAAAA
>NW_006922081.1:917949-926077 GCF_000298275.1 Orycteropus afer afer | reverse complement strand
TAGTCTAAAATATTTTATCTTTCTTAATATTTGAAAATTTTCATAAATATAACTAACCACAAAATAATAATAATATGTATTTTTGGACAAACACACTTTTAAAGTATATTTTAAATTTTTCAGAAGCATTAATTCTAACCTACTTTTCATTGTGGAATAATAATGAGAAGAGTGTAATTCTAAACTAAATAACATGTTTGTGTATGCCAGGTTTTCATACATTAAATACTAATGAAAATTGGTACATGCAAAAGTAGAATACAATATGTCACTCAGCTGCAGACACTAAACAATAATCCCTAACCTCATAAACTGAAAGGATATAAATTATGTTTCATTCACCTTCAATCATAAAAAAATTAAGGTTTTATTAAGTAATTTTTCTAATAATCAGTTGAATGAATTTGGAAAGGTACAATGTGTTTATCATCAAAAAACAGGTTTGTTTTGTTTTGTTTTTGTCTCACTACCTACAAAAGGAGCCACAGTAGTGCCATTGTTAAGCACTTGGCTGTTAACCAAAAGATCAGTGGTTCAAGCACACCAGACTCTTAGCAGTAGAAAGATGTGGCTAGTCTGCTTTCACAAAGATTACAAACTTGGAAACCCTATGGGGTAAGTCTACTCTGTCCTATTCCTATAGAGTTGCTATGAATTGGAATCAACTCAATGGCAATGGGATGGAACTACCTGTCTTGGTTTCCTAGAGTTGCTGTAGCAAAAAATAAATAAGTAAATAACACAAATATGTGGTTTTCAAGAACAGGAATTTATTTTCTCATAGTTTGGAGACTAGAAGTAAAAATTCAAGGTGTGGTCTAGAAGGAGGTCCTTCATTGTTCATTTCAGCTTCTAGTAATTTCTAGCAACCCTTTTCATTCCTGGAATTTGCAAGCCCTGTGTATCTCTCTTCATATGATGCCCTTTCTCTATGTGTGTCTCTATGTTTATTCTGCTCTTTTTATATATCAGATGTGATTATGTTTAGAACCTACCCTACATTGGTGTGACTCACTTAGCAAAACAAAAGAAAAACCTCTACTTCCAAATAGGGTCATTTGTATAAGTATAGGGATAAGGATATCCAACTTACATTTTTTGGGGACACAATTCCTAACACTATCTTTAGATATTGTCAAATGTTTTTAAAATTTAAGTACAATTATCAAAGAGATGCATATACACAACCACTTATCTGATGTTGGTAGGATTAATCTAATAGTTCAGAAGGCATACTTAAAAACTTTTTTTTTTTTTTTAACTTCATGAAACTTTTAAGAATAAAAGTTAATGTAAAATAATAAACCCATGGTATATGAATCTTACACAAAGATTCACACTTCCAATGAATATTATTTTTGCCTAACTAATTACATTGTGTGATCCAGGTCACAGTAAAACAAGAAATCACTCTGAAAATGTCTGAATTATTAGAAGTATTACTTCAATTTCAGTTGGAAGTATTACAAATTTCTCTTTGAAACAATTTTTAATGTCTTTACATAACACATGATAAATAGCAAGAAAACAAAGTTTTGAGTTATTGAAGAGATCACCTTCATCATTAGTTAATAAATAGCAAGGAAAGAGTATCTAAAGGACCAGATGGTACAGACAATTGCTCTCCTGGTTGTTAATCAAAAGGCAAGTGGTTCAAACCCACCCCAGGGGTTAAGTGGAAGAAAGAGATGGTGATATGTTTACATGAAGATTATGTCAAGAAAACTCTGTGGGATAGTTTTGTTCTGTCACATAGAGTAGCTAAAAGTTGAAATTGATTTAACAGCACTTAACATTGACATCTGTAGTCTAACATTTTCCTGCAATCCAGTAATTTGTTTGATTAATGTTGGCTGCTGTAAGAAATAGATGCTGAAATGTCTAATTATTCAAGGGAAAAAAAAAGTTGATTTCCAATCACCTGACAGTAAAAAATATAGGTGGCTCCTGATCTGAGGGCATCTGTCCACCATACTGTCATTAGGGGATGAAACTGTGGAATAACATTATCTAAGGCACACCATCCACTCTCCTTACATGTTAATACAACTTGAAAAGCAATGCAATTACTCTGACTTTGAGAATGAATGAAGTAGGGCAAAATAAAAGTATCAAGCAGACTTTGCATATTTAATTACCAAAATAAAAATATCTTTCATAAGCAGGAAAAGAAGCAACCAAGAGTTGATGTACTTTGATCATATTTCCCTTAAGGGATAAATTTGCATAAATACTCTCTATAAAAAAGTGTTTTACAAGTTTACTTATATATGAGATATCTCAATTTATTTTGGCTTATTTTGTTTTCCAGTTTTAAAAGCTCAATGTTGTATCCTAGCTCTGGTAGCGTAGTGCCTAAGATGATGCTTGACTGCTAACCAAAAAGCTGGTGGTTCAAACCCACCACCTACTCCTAGGAATGAATGTTGGGCAATCTACTTCCATAGTGATACTGCTCTGGAAACCCAAGGAGGAGTAACTATGAGTTGGGTCTGACTCCGTGGAACATAATAACAACAATGTTTTTCAGAGCCAAAATATGACCTTGAGTATATCCCATCTGAATTTAGATACTGTCTGAAGAGTAGATTTTATGCACTGAACATCAGTGACTGAAGACTAGATGAGTTGTGAGATGACATCAGGGACACCATACATGAAGAAAGAAAAAGGTCATTAAAAAGAGAGGAAAACTGGGGGTGGGGACATAATGGATGTAAAAAGATTCTCTGCAACTTGCTTTTGAACAGAAAGTAGCTAAAGTGAATGGAAGAACTGATGAAATAAAAGAACTGAAAAAATTACAAAGGGCAGCTCAAAAAGGCAAAATATTACAATAAATGTGCAAAGGCCTGGAGTTAGAATACCGAAAGGTAAGAATATGCTATGCATTCCTCAAGTTGAAAGAACCGAAGGAAAAAATCTGAACCTCTAGTTGCAATACTGAAGGATTCTATGGGCAAAATATTACATGATGCAGGAAGCATCGAAAGAAGATGAAAGGAATACACAGAGTCATTGTACCAAAAAGAATTGATCTCAGTTAAGCCATTTCATCAGGTAGCATATGACCAACCACTAATGATATTGAAGTAAGAGATTCCAGCTGCACTGAAAGAATTGGTAAAAAGCAAGGCTCCAGGAATTGACAGGATACCAATTGAGATATTTCAACAAAGACTTGCAGTGTTGGAATTGCTCATCATCTATACCAAGAAATTTGGAGGACAGCTACTTGACCAACTGACTAGAAGAATTTCATATCTATACCCTTACTGAGGAATGGTGCTACAACAGAAAGTGGTAATTATTGGACAAAATATCTTTAATATCACATGTAAGTTTTTTTTTTTTTTTTTTTTTTTCTGAAACTAATTCAAAAAAGGTTTCAGCAGTACATCTATATGGAAATTCCAGAGATTCAATCTGGTTCAAAATGAGGACATGGAATGAGGGATATCAGGATTGGAGGAAGACTCATTGATAACTTGTGATATCTAGATGACAGAACCTTACCTGCTGAAAGTGACGAAGACTTGAAGCACTTCCTGAAGAAGATCAAAAACTACAGCATTCAATAGAATTACACATCAACATAAAGAAATCTAAAACCCTCACAACTGGACCAATGCAACATCATGATAAGTGATGAAAAGATTGAAGTTGTCAAGGATTTCTTTTTAACACAATTCAATCAATTCCCTTGGAAGCAGAAGTCAAGAAATCAAACAACATATTGCAATGGCAAATAATTCTGCTGCAAAAGACATTTTTAAAATGTTAAAGAACAAATATGTCACTTTGAAGACTGAGGTGAGCCTGACCCAAGCCTTGGTATGTTCAACTCTCTCATATGCATGTGAAAGCTAGACAATGAATAAGGAAAACCAAAGAAGAGGTGAGGTCTTTGAATTGTTGTGTTGGCAAAGAATATTCAAAATACCATAGAATGCCAGAAGAATGGGCAGATCTGTCTTGAAAGTACATCCTGAATGTTCCTTAGAAGCAAGAATAGCCAGACATCATCTCACCTATTTTGGTCATGCTATTAGAAAGGACCAGTCCCTGGAGAGGGACATCATTCTTGGTAAAGTAGAGCATTGGTGAAAAAGGGGAAGACCCTCCTCAATGAGATGGGTTGACACAGTGGCTAAAACAAAGGGCTCAAAGTAGCAATGATTGTGAGAATGGTGCAGGATAGGGTAATGTTTTGTTCTGTTGTGCATAGGGTCACTATGATTTGGAACCAACTCAACAGCACCTAACAACACAACAAATATTTTATCCCTCCTTTTTCAGCTGATGGAGTCCTTGGGAGGTACAAAATCTTAACATACTTGGCTACTAACCAACAGATTGGATGTTTGAGGGATCTCAGAGCTGCCTCTAAAGAAAGGCCTGCCAATCTACTTCCTGAAATCTATCAACGGAAACCTTATGGAACAAAGTTGTACTCAGACATATATAGGATTGCCATCAGTCAGAATCAACTTGATGATAAGTGAATTTACTGATTGGTATCTACTTTTGCCAGTGAATGCTTTCTTAGAAGCAATTCCATGATGTCCTTCAAATGTCCTTACCTTCAGGAACCATTTTGTTCATATCTGTCACTTCTTCTCATGTACATGAATATAATTCATTCACATTCCCATGAATATTTTTAAATATAATCAGAAAATAAATCTTAAATTTCTTAGAAAAACAACATGTAAATTTCACAAAGAAATATACTTATCATGTTTTTCCCAATATATTTTCATATTAATCAGTGCTAGAATAGCTGGAGTTCAAAATATTAATTATTAAATTATTAAACAGTCACAATCATCAAAATCACAGCTATTATAATTAGTATTGCTATTCATCCAATTGTTGTTAACCAGTTTTAATTTTTATATAATTAAAAATCTTTTAATTTTTAAATTAGTTTAACTACATAGGCTATATTTATGCCAAAAGCCCTTCACAGATAGTGCAAGTCTGTCTTCAGTTTCAGGTGCTCTAGAGTTTCACTGTCATAAATGGGAGGTGATAGGATTGGGTGGTTTTTTAAATTTAAATTAATTAAAATTTTTTAAAAATAATAATTCTAGTCCCTTAGTCACATAATGGAAGTACAATAGTGTGACTAAGGAATTTAAATATTATTATCATTTGATTATAACTAATTTAAATTTCAATTCCTAAGTCACACTAAGGAGTCCTGGTGGCACAACATTTAAGCCTTAGTCACTAACTGAAAAGTTGGCGATTCAATTCCACCCAATGGCCCCAAAAAGAAAGACCTGGAAATATACTTCTGTAGAGATTACAGCTTAGAAAACCCTATGAAGTCATACTACTCTGTCATATGGGATCTCTGTGAGTAAAAATTGATTCAGTAGCACCTACTAACAACAAGCAATAATTCAAGTCGTTAATAGTAACCTGTAACAAGTGGCTACCATATTGGAAAAAGTAGATAGGGTACTTTCCCTGATTGCAGGAAATTCTGTCAGAATTGCTATCTAAGTAAAAATCACTTTCAGGTGTCCCCCATGGCTCTCCAAAGTGAGTATTAATTATACCATAAAAGCCATACTTTAAACCCAAGTAGTTGAAACATGACTGGTGAAAATCTATATAGAGGTTTTATGTGATGATATAACAAACCAATAAACAAATCTAATTTTGTTTATATAGCCAGTTTTAAGAAATCATGTTGTCCAATTTCTTAACTGCTCAGTATTTCTAACTGGTTTTCTCAACTCTTTCTAGAAAATCTTCAATAAATATTTTATTGTTTTTTTTCAGAAAAATCAAGATGATTGAACCTCTGGTTATCAAAGATTGGCTAGCAAATTGAAATGGACAGAAGCATATATCAATTGTAGGCTTTTTCATTTAACAAAATCCATGATATTCAAACCCACAAAGTATTTTTAGTGTAGTGTAGTATAGTGTATTTTTGGTAGGAATGCCAAACACTTTTATTAAAAGAAACATATATTAAGTAGTGTTTGTTAAAATAATTTTCTCTGTGCATAGAAATGTCATAAACATGTGTCTATGTTGAACTTTTATTGTTACCTTACAGACCTCCCCTTATCCCCCTGTAGAGAAGGTAAGCATATAGGAACTCTGGTAGCATAGTGCTGGCATAGAAAGCTGGCGGTTCAAACTCACCAGCTACTCCTTGGAAGGAAGGTTGGGCAATCTACTTTCATAGTGATACCACCTAGGAACCCAAAGAGGAGTCATTATGAGTCAGGTCTAACTCGATGGCACATAACAACAACAACAATGAATTACAAAAAGAAGTATAAATTATATATAAAATCTTAAAAAGTAATTTGCAGTTATTCAGTGATCTCATTTTTATTGCCTTAAATTGCCATCTATTGTCATTTCTACCAATCTTACATAGCTGGAAATTTTTAAATGATCTCTTTTACTATATATTTTTGAAATATATAAAGCATTACATAGAGCACAGTATAAAATATGTCTGCCTAGAAACAAGAGGGCAAGATTTGTGAGAAAATAAACTTTTAAAACCACTTCATTTTTAGTTATACAATGTGGGAGACTGGAGCAAATGAGTAATAAAAGGCAGAACAATTGAGTCTCCTAGGGTGCTAAATTAAGAATTTATAGTCTGAATGATGTCTCTGTAATCTCATTCCATTTTCTATTATTGCACATCTTAAACAATTATGAACACAGATGACACTGCATTTTCCCTTATAAATCTGCAAGAATGATACATATATGCAAAATTCATCTTGATAGTAATGTTAATTGTCTAATCTTCTCAACACAAAGAATATCAATAGATATTTAAAGAAAGCAACATTTTCAGAAAATAAGATTCATCCAAAGAACTAATATGGCATATTTTTATTTTAAAACAGATGAGACATCTGCTGTTTTAAAATGATTAGTAACTGCAGATGCCATTGACATAAATATATGTTACAAATGTTCTGAAAAAATAGGTGATGATTTTTGACTTAACAAATAAATGACTAAGAAAACAAAAGGGATTAGATTTTAATTTCTTAATAATTGTTTAACATAGAAAATACCAATCATTGAAATAAGAGTGTTTCAATGTTTCTTACAAAAGGAATTTTATTATTACTGTCCTCTTCAAGATCTTTTCCTGATCAATTTAAAATGATCTTATAATAATTGGCTGGAGTAATGCATCTGAATCATATAAGATGGTAATGCTTACAGAGCAGTTTTTTTTTTTTTTTTTTTTCTATGCAGTAGATATTTTTTAATCCTACCAATAAATAAAATCCACTGCAAATGATGCATCATATCAGTTAATTAGTTTATGGAGTCAGAAAAATTTTGGAGATGCAATTTGTTATTTAAAAACAGATTAATATATTAGTTGTTTTTCCTTTTTAATATAACTCAGTGCAAGTAAAACCCAGGAAATATTTAATATATTATTTTATTTTGTTTTGTTTTATTTTATTGCTTTTTAATATAATTCAATGTAAGTGAAATCCAAGATACATTTGTGTTAAAATGAATCCTATTTTCTAATATGGATTATGCTTTTCATATGAGAAAACATTTTACCAGTTTGTTAATAAGAGTACAATGAATATCATTTAATAACATAATAAAGTCAGATATATTCTTAGTAAAATTTATTCTGTTGGCATTCTGTTGGTGAATGATTCTGACTTAATCTAACTTAGGATTTTTTCTTCCTTTTCTTTAATATTTGAGGTTAGAACTGTCTTTGTTTATAATAATACTTATTGACTATAAAATGAGATCTTGAATATATGAAATTAAAATACCTAAATAAAAGGGAAGGCATACTTTTGTGGATAAATTGGAATTGAATTGAAATAATTAGAATAATCATATAGATACATAAATTTGCATTCTCTTAAAACTGAGATTCAGCTTATTTTTGGAACTTTATGTTTAGAGAGTGGATTAAAACCCAGTCTGGCCACAGAATCTGTACTGTAAAACACAATACTCCACAGCTGTAATGCATTACATATATCTTAATTTAAAACAATAGTACTGATATAGAAACTCCAAGTGTGGTTAATCATATATATATACACACATATAGAGAGACAGGGAGAGAAAAAGAGAGACAGAGAGA
>NW_006922081.1:913009-917718 GCF_000298275.1 Orycteropus afer afer | reverse complement strand
TATATAACCAACATAATCCTGTTATCAGAAAAAAAGGTTATCATTTCACACAGTAAATAAATATAAAATGCAGATAGAAATATTGATAATTTGAATAATACTTCAGCAGAGAAAATAGTCCAACTTTTTAGTATCTAATTCAATTCACACATCAGATGTTACTCTATCTAAAGAAACAAAATGATCAAAAGACTTTAAAATTTAACTTGAGAGTTAATATTAGTAGATACAGACTCTGAACTTTGTCAAGGAGAATTTTTTTTTCTTGTTAGCTTAGGACCTTCACCTTCTACAAACATGTTATTAAGTTTCAGTGCACAGAACAGAAACCACAAAACTGATTTTTAAATCCTATGTAGAAGATAATTCAAGGTCAGTTCTGCAACTCTTTAGTCCTAACATACTAATAACATTTGCATAATATTTTAAATGTAACTTAGATATTCAATGTTTTCCTATCACAAAGATAGAACTCAATGTCTTTGTGTATACAGTATAGAAAGGAGTGGAATACTATACTAAAATATATTCTACTTTATGTTAGTTTATTTCTATGTAAATCAATACATAACAAAAAATGTCCAAATATTCTGTGCTTTAAAAATCCAATATTCAAACCTAGGTTTTAAATCAGGAGCATAGTGCCTAAGGCACTTGACTGCTAACCAGAAGGCTGGAGGTTCAAATCCACCAGTCACTCCTCAGAAGGAAGATGGGACAATCTACTTCCATTGTGATACTGCCGTGGAAACCCAAGGAGTGGTCTCTATGAGTCGGGTCCGACTCAATGGCACATAACAACAGCAAGCATTTAAATCAAGTGTTAATGCAAAATTTAACATTTAAAGCAAACCTTGAGATTTAACAATTTTTGAATAAAATTATAAAGAACTATCTATTTTACTGAATTCTAATGAAGGGCTCTCAAAAGGATATTCTTTCTTTTAAAGAATAAGTTTAACATATTCAAGCTTTTCCTTTAATATATGGTTCTTGTGAGTTATCATCATCATCATCATCATCATCATCATCATCATCATCTTTATCATCATCATTTTGGTTTTCTTGATGAATGCAAATTCCATTCTTCTCAAAGTCTTTTCAATCAGCATTTTAAAAAATATTTTTTAATGATTTAGAAATTTCAGAACTCAAAAAATTCCTTTTCTTAAGCTGTCTTTTAAAAACTACATTTTAGGAAACACTTTTTAATGGGCAAATTGCAATTTTTCAGATTCCTATATTTCTCATGTAAGTATGTTGTTTTTGTTGTTATGTGCTGTTGAATCAGACCCAACTCATAATGACCCCACCTTAGGTTTTTGAGGCAGTATCACTGTGGAAGTAGATTGCCCAACCTTCCTTCTGAGGTATATAAGTATAATATCAACAAAATGTAATACTTACAAAATGGAATAATTTTCAAAATATCAAAATTAATACTATTACATGAGGTTATATTATTATTACTGAAGTAATATTATATGAGGTTGTATTGCTATTACTAAGGTTATATTATTATTACTAAAGTAATATTATATGAGGTAATATTATTATTACTAATGCATTATTACCTGATATAATAGTGTTAATTTTGATGATATCTTGAAAATTGTTCACTTTTATTAGTATTCCATTTTATTGATATTATACTTACATGTCTCAGAAGGAAGGTTTGGCAATCTACATCCATAGTGATACTGACTTGGAAACCCAAGGAGGGGCTGCTATGAGCCGGGTCCGACTAGACAGCACATAACAACAACAGCAACAACAAGTTAATATTTTTTATTAAAGATAATGTACAGAATCATATAGTAAGTAATCCTTTTACAAAGTATGCTTATTTATACAGTTTCATAGGTACATAAGCATGTATTATTCTTCCTCATATTAAAATTACAATATTACAATACTGTAATGAGTATTGGCACTTGGGTTCAGGGTCTAAGAGTCAATAAAGAGTAGCAGAAGTTTGATGACTACAACACTACAATAATCATACACCTCCATTTGTCTGAGATGATCCTGGATTCTGCTTGTTATTGAGGAATACCATTTCATGAGACTCACTTTAATTTCCACAATCATGAATTATCTTGGTTCAAATCTGGCACATCTCAAGGAAGCTGTTTGTACCATACAAATTTGATATTGCTAGATATTTTAAATTTAAAGTAAACATAAGATTGAATTTTTATATTATATTTATCGACTTTTAAAATATTGACAATGTGTTTAAACTCTCTAAAGATATAAGTAGATCTATGCTTTCCAGACAAATAAAACAAAACCAATTTGGCCTAAAGCAACAAATGACAACCAATTATATACTCTGAACAAAAATACCAGAAGGATATGTCACTGACCAGAAAGAATAAAAGTTTTATTTGTATACTCTTATCTTTCTTTTAGGAGCTCTGGTAGCATATTGCCTAAGATATTTGACTGCTAACCAAAAGGCTGGAGGTTCAAACCCACCAGCCACTTGGACGGAAGGTTGGGCAATCTACTTTAGTCGTGATACTGCCTCGGAAAACCAAGTAGGGGTCTCTAGGTGTTGGGTTTGACTTGACGGCAGTGAGTTTCTTTCTTTCTTTCTCTCTTGTTTTCTTTCTTTCTTAATCTTTCTTTTTACTTCTTGATGATAATAAAGGCATAGGACAGATTTTATAAATATTTCCAAAATAATACTATAAAATAGTACATGACTACTAATTGTCTATTGACCAGAAATCAAGATTTTTAATGTATTTACTTAAGATGGTTTGACTAAAATATACATTAATGAATAATGCTCTTCTATGCTATCCATCTCTTCCAACTATAATTACCCAGATAAGAACATACACATCATTTCATTCTTTCCACATTTTGGTCAGGGCAGATTCTCATTACAGAAACAAACTGAAAAGTATGTTTCTCTTAAGATGCTATTTAAAAAGTAATCTTATTTGAAAATGAGAAAGCCAGAGAAGCAGGTGAAGTCCATCACAGAGCTGGAGAAAATTGAGTTCATATGTGACATTTGTTGCCCTATTACTTGAATAATCTACTTAAATGTACCATGGAAAATACTGGTGTGAATAAAAGAAGAATAACATATGTAAAATAATTGAAATAAAATAAGACTGGCTTCATATCTTTGGCCCAACTATACAAAAGTTGAACAAGTATGGTAACCTTATAATTTTCAGTTTCTTCATAGATAAAATGGAGATAATAAACTTTTCAAGATTATGAGTCTTTAAAGAGATTATACATATATAATTTATTTCATCATGGGAGATATACATATGTGTGTATATATATATGTGTGTGTGTGTATATATATAAAGTGGTGGTTGTTATGTGCCTTTGAGTTGGACCTGACTCATAGCGACCCCTCCTTGGGTTTCCTAGGTGGTATCACTATGGAAGTAGATTGCCCCATCTTCCTTCCGTGGAGTGGCTGGGGGGGTTTTAACCACCAATCTTCTGGTTAGCAGTCAAGTTCTGTGCTTTATATAAAATATTTTATGTCATTTGATGTTTCTCCTCCAAAAATTTATGTAGCTCATTCAGAAAGCTTCAAAAGTTGAATATATGCTGGTGTTTCACACTGGACATGATAGTGGCATTTCACATTAAACAAAAACAAAGAATAATTGAAGCATTTACTTATGATGATCAAAGACTACATACTTCAGTATGGATTAAATGTTAACATAAAGAAAATAAAAATCCTCACAACTGGATTGATAAGCAACATCACAGTAAATGGAGATAAGACTAAAGTTGTCAGAGATTTCATTTTTCTTGGATCCATAATCAATGTCCATGGAAGCAGCAGTCAAGAAATCAGATGTCATATTGTGCTGGCCAAGTCTGCTACAATGGAAAAGTGTTAAAAAGCAAAATATCACTTTGAGGACTTACATGTGTCTGAACCAAGCCTCATATGCATGAGAAAACTGGACAATGAGTAAGGAAGAGTAAAGAAAAATTGGTATATTTGAATTATGGTGTTGGTGAGGAATATTGAACATACATGGACTATCAGAAAAATGAAAAAATATGTCTTGGAAGGAGTACAGCCAAAACGCTCCTTGGAAGTGAGGATGATGAAACTATTTCACATATTATTGGGTCTGTTATCATGAAGAACATCATGCTTGGTAAAGTAGAGTTTCAGTGAAAAAGAGAAAGGTGATCAATGAGCCATTGATGCAGTGGCTGCAACAATTGACCCAAACTTGTGAGGAGGGTACAGGATGGAATAGTGTTTTGTTCTGTTGTACACAGGGTCTCTATGAGTCGGAATTGACTCAAGGGCACCTAAAAACAACATGAATATAGAGATTGATATCTGCACCACATCTGGGCAATTTTATATATGGAAAATTGGGTAAAACCAGTATCCAGATTTGCATGAGAGGAAAAGGCTACTTGGACAGCCACCTGTTGTCTTAGAAAGAATGTATTGGTTTCCTTCTATAAAACGAACTCAGTAATTAGAAGCTTGTTTGAAAAATCATTAAAAACAGGATCTAAGATAGAGAACTGCTATTGATTAATTTTTGTCCCCCAAAAGAAGTATGTTGAAATCTAAGAATCTGTCCTGGTTTAATGTGACCTTGTTTGGGGAAATAGAGTTTTTCTTTGCAGACATTATCAGTTAAATTAGTAAAGTAATATCAGAGTATGGTCCTTCATTTCTGTGGTCTTCC
>NW_006922081.1:909499-912473 GCF_000298275.1 Orycteropus afer afer | reverse complement strand
CAGCCTAAGGAGATGTTATAACTAAATGCAATGTGATATCTTGTATGGGGTCCTGGAACAAAGAGACTATGTTAGGTAAAATCTAAGAAAATTTGAATATAGTATGAACTTTTCATTTGTGATTAATAATTAGTAAAAAATGATTTATCTTTGTTCACTAGTTGAATCAGATTTTCCATATTAAGATAAGTTATTAATAATAGAGTCAATGACATAAGACATATGGAAACTCTCTAAAAGCTTTTACTTTTTCTGTAAATCAAACTATTTTTAAAATTTTAAATTTTAAACAGGCAAAGAAGATCAGAATTTTTATTTTGGAAATCCCATTTTCTATTGGCTTATTTAGATGTAAATGGATATTGTCACTTCCTCTTCAAAAATTTTTATCAAACCTCACCTGAACAGTGTTGCATAAAGCATGATTCCTTTTCTTCTTAGGGTATAGATGTTTTTGTACTTGTATTGCAATTTCATGAAAGGCATTATTCAAATGACCAAAAAATTAGAATTTGAGTAATATAAACTCAGTTAAGGTACTAATTTTTAGACATTTGTTACAGTTGACACCACTCTCGATAACAAATTCCATCTTTAATTCCTAGTGATGCATCCTGGGGATGAAGTATATGGTTTTAATAAACAGAAATTTATTTTTTTCACAGTTCTGGATTTAGTGCATTGGCAGAGAGATTCTCCCTTTTAGCTTTTAGATGCCTCAGGCATTTCTTGGTGTTACTTGGCATGTCTTGGCTTACAGATGAATCCTAAAAAGCTGTCTTCTCCTTGTGTATAGCTCTATTTCTATACCTTTCCTTATCTTTGATAAAATGCTACTAAGAAAAGATCAGAAAAGATTAGGATTAGAACCCAATTTACACTGATATGACTTTGATAACTTAACTGAAAACAACCGCAAATAAAAACCCTATTTCCTCAAACACAGTACTAACTGTACTGTTAGTGGGAACCAACTATATCAAATGTAAAGTTTTACTAGGCAGTTACTTTTGACTTACATCTTACATTCTGGACTCATTTCCAAAATTACTTAGGGCAGCACCCACCTCTACATTGTAATTGAGTTTGTGTCAAAAATTTGTAATATAGTTAGGTTCTCCTTTCATAATTGGCATTCCTTCTCAGAATCCCCTGATCTTCTAAAATGTGTATATATATATACACATTTTATATATACGTGTGTATATATATATAATTTCCATACATTAAATTTCACTCTTTTACTGTACAGAGATTAAAAGGCCTAGGAATCTGGACAGAGGAGGAGTCAGCTGCAGGGACCCAGGTAAGGGTGGTACGAGAGGTTTCTAACAGGGAGACAAACCTGTCTATTGGTTTGCCCTACCATGGTAACGAGTTGATGTCAGTTTTGAGACTGAGTCACTGGTGTTTCTAACCCAGCAGGATGCACATGGTGCACAGGTATGAGCCCAGCTTAAAGACTGAGACAGACTAGGAAGAAGGAAGAGGCCGTCCACTTCTGAAAGAATTGGCCAGGGAAAACCTTATGAATAGCAAAGAAACACTGTTTGGTACATTACCGTGCAAATTTATGAATAGTCCGGTTAGGCTGGAAGCCTCTGAAAATATGACTGGGAAAGAGCTGCATCAACTGAGTAAACCCAGCCTTACTCTTCTGGATAAGGTAAAGCTTTTGAGACCTCCATTTGCTGATGTGGCACCACTAAAATTGAAGAAAAACAGCTGGAGACATCTATTAATCATTGGAACATGGAATGTATGAAGTATGAATCTAGGAAAATTGGAAGCTGTCAAAAATGAAATGGAACACATAAAGATTGATATCCTCAGCACTGTTGTTGTTGTTGTTAAGTGCCATCGAGTCGTTTCCGACTCATAGCGACCCCATGCACAGCAGAACGAAACACTGCCCGATCCCGCACCAGCCCCACAATCCATGCTATACTTGAGCCCATCATCGCAGCCACTGTATCAATCCATCTCGTTGAAGGCCTCCCCCTCTTTCGTCGACCCTCCACCCTACCAAGCATGACATCCTTCTCCAGGGAATGGTCCCTTCTTACAACATGACCAAAACATTAGTGAGTTGAAATGGACTGGTTTTGGCCATTTTGAATCAGACAACCATGTGATCTACTATGCTGGGAATTACAGTTTGAAGAGGAATGATGTGGCATTCATCATCACAAAGGATGTTTCAAGATCTGTCCTGAAGTACAATGTGGTCAGTGATAGGATAATATCCATATGTCTACAAGGAAGACCTGTTAATACGACTATTATTCAAATTTATGCACCAACCACCAAAGCCAAAGATGAGGAAATTGAGGATTTTTATCAACTTCTACAGTCTGAAATTGACCGAACATGCAATCAGGATGTGTTAATTATCACCGGTGACAGGAATGCAAAAGTTGGAAACAAAGAAGAGTCACCGGTAGTTGGAAAATTTGGCCTTGGCGACAGAAATAATGCTGGAACTTGCATGGTAGAACTTTGCAAGATCAAAGACTTGTTCATTGCAAACACCTTTTTTCAACAACACAAATGGTGGCTCTACAAGTGGACTTCACCAGACGGAACACACAGGAATCAGATTGACTACATCTGTGGCAAGAGGCAGTGGGAAAGTTCAATATCTTCAGCCAAAACCAGGCCAAGAGTTGATTGTGGAACAGATCATCAACTGCTCATATGCAAGTTCAACTTGAGTTGAAGTCAATTAAATAAGTCCAAGAGAGCCAGAATATGATCTTGAATATATCCCTCCTGAATTTAGAGACCATCTAAAGAATAGATTTGATGTGTTGAACACCAATGACCAAAAACCAGAAGAATTGTGGGAGGGTATCAAGAACACTATCCAGGAAGAAAGGAAAAGATCACTAAAAAGATAAGAAAGAAAGAAAAGAACAAAATGGGTGACATAAGAGACTCTGAAACTTGCCCTTGAGTGGAGAGAAGCTAAAGC
>NW_006922081.1:897341-907183 GCF_000298275.1 Orycteropus afer afer | reverse complement strand
ATACAACTTTGCTTGCTGAAAGTGAGGATGACTTGAGGCACTTACTGATGAAGGTTGAAGAATACAGTCTTCAGTATGGATTACGTCTCAATATAAAGAAAATAAAAATCCTCACAACTGGACCAATGAGCAGCATCCCAGTAAATGGAGAGAAGATTGAGGTTGTCAAATTCACGTTGTTTGGTTCTACAATCGATGCCAATGGAAGCAGCAGTCAGGACATTAGACAATGTGTAGCATTGGGAAAGTCAACAGCAAAGGAACTATTTCAAGTGCTGAGGAGCAAGGATGTCTCCTTGAGGACTAAGGTGCACCTGACAAAAGCCATATTTCCAATTGTCTGGTATGCATGTGAGAGCTGGACAATGAATAAGGAAGACCAGTACTTAAAACTCTTTGCTAATAACCAAAAGTTCAGCTGTTAGAACTAAAGAACTTTTCAGTGGAAGAAAGATGTATCAATCAGCTTCCATAAGTATTTACAATGTTGGAGACCCTATGGGGCAGATCTACTCAACAACAGTGAACTCAACAACAATGGGTTTAGTTTTGGGCTTGGTATATGACTTATTAGGTGATAGGATCTGAAGTGAAAGGATTTAATTTGAGATTTTACATTTATTTGGTTGAAGTTGTGTTTAATGCTTATAGTAGTTGTCTGTGTAAGTGACTTCAAACTCTGCCAGTGTCCTTGTTTTAGGCTCTGCATTTTTTTTTTTCTTAGTTTTTTCCCTTCCTGTATTTAGTCTTTTAAAAGGCCTGTTTTCTTGGGCTATGACCTTCACAAGTGTTTTTGTAGCTTATTTTCTGAATTCCTTTATGTGAGATCAGAGGATGGAGTTGAGTAAATGACCTTCCTTAAGTGGTATAAGGATTTAATAATGTATTTTCACTGAGAGTAGATATTTGCTGTGGTGAAAACTCTGGGTATATTTCAAAATGGCTACTTTTATTCTCCTCCTGACTGCCATACAGGGATATTTGTGGCACTTACTGTGATAACTTAGAGGAGTATCTAGTAATAAAACCTATGAAAATGTCAAGGTACCCCATGACTGAGGACCCAAGAGTTACTGACTCTCATACTGACTACACAGTCTCCAGCAATTGTTCTAAACTACTATTTAAGTGCTTCTAAAAATTTATTATCAACAGAATGCAGAAATTATCAAATAATATAATCAATATCATATATAAGTTAAACTTTGTTGAAAACAATCCAAAAACACTTGCAGAAGTACATACACAGTGAACTGCAAGAAATTCAACCTGGAGGATGGAGAATGAGGGATTTCATTGTTTATGTCAGATGGATCTTGGCTGAAAGCAAAGAATATCAAAAAGATGTTTATTTGTATTTTATTGACTATGCAAAGGAATATGACTCTGTGGATCATAACAAATTATGTATGGATAACACTGTGATGGATGGGAATGCCAGAACACTTAATTGTGCTCATGAGGAATCTGCACATAGATTGAGAGGCAGCTAGCTAGTTGATCAAAACACAGAAATACTGCCTGGCTTAAAAGCAGGAAAGATGTGTGTGAAGGTTGTATCCTTTCTCCATATTTACTAAGTCTATAGCTCTGGTAGCATAGTGGCTAAGGCACTTGACTGCTAACCAGAAGGCTGGCGGTTCAAACCCACCAGCCACTCCTCGGAAGTAAGGTTGGGCATTCCTACTTCTGTAGTGATACTGCCTCGGAAACCCAAGGAGGGGTCGCTATGAGTTGGGGCTGACTCGATGGCAAACAACAACAACAACATGCTTAGTAAATAATGTGAGTTAGACTATGTGAAGAAGAATATAGCATCAGGATTGGAGGAAGACTCATTGCAATCTGCAACATGCTGATGACATGACCTTTTTTGCTGAAAGTGAAGAAGACTTGAAACACTTAGTAATGAAGATCAAAGACTACAATCTTCAGTATGGACTGCATCTCAACATAAAGTTAACAGAAATCCTCACAGCTGTAACAATAAACAACATCATGATAAATGGAGAAAAGATTGAAGTTGTCAAGGATTTCATTTTACATGGATCCACAATTAACTACTAGGGAAGCAGCAGTCAAAAAATCAAATAATATATTGCATAGGGAAAATCTTCTGCAAAAGTCCTCTTTAAAATTTTGAAGAGCAAAGATGTCACTTTGAAAAGTAAGGTGTGCCTAACCTGAGCCAAGGTATTATCAGTTGCCTCTTACACATGTAAATGCTGGATAAGAAAGAGGTAAGAATTTGAGTTGATGCATTTGAACTATGATGTTTGCAAACAATATTAAACATACCATGGACTGCCGGAAGAACAAGCAAATCTGTCTTGAATAAAGTATAGTAGGAATGCATCTTAAAAGTGAAAATGAGGAGATATGCATATTGTACTATGGTCATATGATCAAGAGGTACCAGTACCTTGAGAAGGATGTCATGCTTGGTAAGTGGATGGTCAACTGAAAAAACAAAGACTTCAGTGAGATTGACTGATACACTGACTGCAACAATGGGGTAGAGAGTAGCAATGATTATAAGGATGGTGCAGGACTGGGCAGTGTTTCTTCTTATTGAACATACATTGGCTATGAGTTGGAAGGGACCCAAGGACACCTAACAACAGCAACAACCAATTATGTCTCCATAGGATACTGCCTCAGATGAGCGGATCTTGGTGTTTTGATTACCTTGTACACTGTAACAGAAATATATCACAAATGGGATGGCCTTAACAAACAGGAGTTTATTCTCTTACAGTCCGGGAGGCTAGAATTCCGAGTTCCAAGTGCCAGGCTCTAGGGGCTGTGTGAAATCCCCTCAACCTTGGGCTTCGGTTCTGACTCTTGCTCCTGGCCCAGTGAAGCTAGAGGCATCTCTTCATTCAAGGAGCTACTGGCTGCTGAGGCTAACAAGCACAGTGTCAACAAATAAAATGGTACAGTCCGATGTTACCAAACCACGCAACAGACTATTATTTCAAGTCCATTGTAAGTTCCAAGGTCAGCAGAGCATGGCAGGCAGCTGAACCAAGGACACAGGTACATGCAGGGTCCAAGCGTGCCATAAGCTAGAGACCATTCCCTAAGCTGCTTCTTATATATGGGAATCCAACCACATACCCAAAGCAGCTACTCAGCTGTTCCAATAGATTCCACCATGGAGTTAACTACTAATCTCACCTTGGGGAAAAATTACCTTCAGCTGCCCAGTCACTTACCAGGCCCAGAGAAATTGACACACAAACATAACCACCACAGTTCCACCTCTTCTCAACCTAACACCTGTACAGATCTTGAATGGGTGGTATCTGTACAGGTCTCCTCCACTGGGTGACTCCAGTCCCCTAGTTCCTGAGCAATGACCTTACCCCCTTGGCCTGGTGGGCCCATTTCTCTCCCTCTTGGGCATGGTATGCCTGCCCCCTCTCTTTTGGGCAGTGGCTATGGTTCCAACCCACTATTAACAAGCAGCCCCACTCTCCAGAACCAAGTTGGTGAAGGTCTGACTCTTTGAAACCTAGGGGGCTATGGTGGTTCCACCCCGAAGGCCATGGTCATACCCTTGAGTCTGAGGCAGCTCTGCTTCCCATTTCCTTGGTCTCTCCACTTCTGATGATTAATGCCAAAGGCAACCCACTCAGCCAGAAATATTCCTGCCCAAAAAGCATTCAGCTTCCTTGCTCCATGGGCAGGCCAACCTACTACTCCATTTAATGTTGGTCTTTTTTAGCAATTAACCCCACCAGTAAGCCATCTGCACAACGGCATCCAGCTTTCTCCTCTGTGGGCTGGTAAGGTTGTCGCTGTCTCATCCTAGTCTCTGGGCTCTCTTACTGCCATCTCTCATGCTGGTCTCTCTGCTCTGCTTCTACTGTTTCTCATGCCAGTCTCTTGGCTCTGCTCCTGATGTCTCTCATGCCATATTCTGGGGTCTCTCTGCCAGAATTTTGGGTCAAGCACATGTTGCAATCCTGTTTCCACATTTCAGGTATCTCTCAGAGCAGCACCCCACTCCTGGTACCATATTCTGTTTTAACCAAAACAGGTTACCTAATACCACTCTAACAGAAATATTCCACAAATGGGATGGTTTGAACAAACAGGAGTTTATTCCCTTATGGTTAAGGAGAGTACAAGTCTGAGTTCCAAGTGACAGGCTCTAGAGGTTATGTGAAAGCCCCTTGACCTTGGGCTTCAGTTCTGCCTCTTGCTCCCAGCCCTCTGAAATTAGCAGCATCTCTTCACTCAAGCAGCTAGTGGCTGCTGAGGCTAATAAGCCCAAGGTCAACAAATAAAATGGCACCCTCCTGAAGTTACCAAACCACACAGCAGATCATTAATTCAAGTCCATTACAAGTCCCGAGGTCAGCAGAGCATGGCAGGCTGAACAAGGACATACCTACATGCAGGGTCCAAGCGTGCCATAAGCTAGAGACTATTCCCAAAGCTGCTTGTTATATACGGGAAACAGACCACATACCCAAAGCAGCTACTCAGCTGATTATGGTAGATCCCACCATGGAGTTAATTGCCAATCTCATCATGGGGAATAACTGACCAGCCACTCAACCAGGCCCAGACAATTTGACACACAAACATAACCACCACACTCAGTGAAGGAAAAAGAAAAAGAAAAAAAAAAAAAAGAACAGAAGAAAATCTGTTATCCTCAGCAAGTAGATTCTTACTCACAATGGGCTCTAAAGTGTTTCCAAACTTGTAAATCTTTCACAGAAGCTGACTGTCACATCTTTCAGCTGAGTAGCTACTGAGTCCCAACTGAAAGGAGTTGCTTTAACCACTATACCACCAAGGCTCCTTTCTAGTGAAAAGTACATGTATTTTGCTTTTCTCTCCAGATTTCAGAGCTGAGGCTTTCCCTGTGAATTCAATTCTCTAAGTGGTAAATAAAAAAAGAAAAGAAAAACAAAATCATTGATTTTTCAGTTTGTACAGATTTTTTATTTTCTTGTTGTAAGGATGTCGTTGTTGTTGTAAGGTTTTCTCAGGTTGGCTCCAACTCATAATAACCCTGTGTACAACACAACAAAACACTGGCCAGTCCTGTTCCAGCCTCACAATCCCTGCTATGACTGAGACCATCATTGCAGCCAGTGCGTCAATCTCATTGAGGGCCTTCCCTTTTTTTGACTGAAACTCCACTTTAACAAGCATGATATCCTTCTACAGAGAATGGTCCCTTTTGACAATATGACCTAAGTAGGTGAAAGGAGTATTCAGCCTGCACTTATTCCAGGACAGATTTGTTCATTCTTCTGGAAGTCCGTGGTACTTTCAGTATTCTTTATCAACACCACAACTCAAAACATCAAGTCTTCTCTATCCTCCTTATTCATTGTTCAGCTCTCACATGCATATGAGGCAATCAAAAATACCATGGCTTAGATTAGGTGCACCTTAGTCTTCAAAGAGGCATCTTTGCTCTTCAGCACTTTAAACAGGTCTTTTGCAGCAGATTTCCCGGTGCAATGCCAAACCAAAACCAAACTCACTGCCGTCAAGTCATATCCAACTCATAGTGACCCCTCCTTGGGTTTCCAAGGAGGTATCACTATGGAAGTAGATTGCCCAACCTTCTTTCCAAGGAGTGGCTGGTGGGTTTTAACCACCAGCCTTCTGGTTACCAGTCAAATGTCTTAATCACTATGCCACCAGAGCTCCTACCCAGTGCAATACGAAGTCTTATTTCTTGACTGCTGTTTCCATCGGTGTTGATTGCAGAATGAAGTCATAAGAAATCTTTAAAGTAAAAGCTTTTCTCCATTTCTCATGATACTGCTTATTGGTCAGGTTGTGAGGATTTTCATTTTCTTTATGCAGAGGTGTAATCCATACTGCAAACTGTACTTTTTAATCTTGATGAGTAAATTCTTCAAGTCATCTTCAATTTCATCAAGCAAGGTTGTGTTATCTGCCTATCACAGGTTGTTGATGAGTCTTCCCCCAATCCTGATGCTATGCTCTTCTTCATATGGTCCAGCTTCTGAGATCATTTGCTCAGCATACAGATAGTAAGGATGGAAATGACTAATACCAAACTCTTTACATATCAGAGTTGAAACTCACAAAACCAAAAACCAAACTCACTGCCATCCAGGCAATGCCAAATAACAGTGACTCCCATTGAGTTTCTAAAGTGGTAAATCTTTATGTAAGTAAATTTCCCAATCTTCTTTTAGCTGAGCAGCTGGTGAATTTGAATCACAAACCTTCTGGTTAGTAGTAAATGCCTTAAGCATTGCATCACCAGCTAGAAGTCCTCATTTGTTTTGTACATCTTTTAAATTTGGCAGGGTAACCATATGTCAAGCAAGACAAAACAAGGATTAAAAAAAAAAAATGAATTGAAAGAAACCCTAATTGAGCATGCATGACATGTTGAGAAAAGGTATTTTTTTTAATGTGTAATATAGAAACGAAAATATAGATTATGTATCATAATCCCCAAAAAAAACAAAACACCAAAATAGTCAAATTTCAAAGTTATAAATACATTTAGTGGAAAAAGGGAATTCAGTTATAATTATTGGGAAATTCCTTTTCACCTATTGGATCAAGCAGTGGCAATTGTCAGTACCTTACATGTCTCATTTAGGGAAAAGGAAATAGTGTTTCTGTTTTCTCTAGTTTAGCAATATCTATCTGTAATGAGTAATATACATGAATATTTTTATTGATATTTTGGGTTTATTATTATAATAGATAATATAAATATAACATATTATTTTGGGTTTATTAATATCTCATTCATGTTTTGATCTAGAAATTAACTCATTTTCAAATGAGTATTAAAGCAATGACAACTTTTCCTTCCCTATGTTCATTTTCTTTTTTTATTAGATAATCTTTGGCAATCTAGTCATCAAAAAGAAAAAACTTTCAAACTCACTGCCAGTGAGTTGATTCCTACTCACAGTGACCCCTTTGGATATTCAAGCTTGTAAATGTTTACAGAAGTAGATTGCCTAATCTTTCTTCTGTGGATCAGCTGTGGGTTCCAGCCACCAGCCTTTGGGTTAGCAGCAAATTGGCACCACCAGAACACCTTAAATTCATCATAAACCTAATTAGATTACCAACATTAAAATTGTATATTTAGGAAAGCAAAGAGTGATGCGTATCTACCCTAGACAATTATATTTGAAAAATAGAAAAAGTTGAGAAGAAATATTTACATTAGAATGATATTCTTAATAATTTCAATTTTTGTGCATTCTTGATTTTTTTTTTCCTTTCTGTTTGATATATAGCTCTGAGGAAAGTAGAAATTGAGCATATTTTCTCATTTGTTTTCAATAGCAAAACTAATTTTCGCAGGTGGGCATAGTATAATGGCCATTTTATTTTATTGTACTAGAGAATTTTTTTGGGGACACTAATGGTAAAGGACTCAAGAAAAGCAATATAAGCACAGTATGTCACCAAAACATGATGTAGGCTAAACTGTAACAGACCCAATAAGATAATGGATAGCATTTTTTTTTTTTTTTTCAAAAACCATGCTTGCTTTTTAATTTTTTTTTTTTTTTAACTACACGCAGTTCCATGCATGAAAGAAATGAGTGGTACAGTACTTATGGAAATAAAGATAATTATTCTCATTCCAAGGAGCTCTGGTGGTGCAGTGCCTGAGACATCTGACAGCTAACCAGACAGTTGGCAGTTCAACCCCACTAGCCCCAGGCAGAAGGAACTTGATGCAATCTACTTCCACGAAGATTTTCCTTCCAGAAACCCAATGGGGGTCATGAGTCAGTATTGACTTGATGGTAATGAGTTTTTTCTTTCTTTCTTTCCTTTTTTTTTTTTTTTCATTATTCTCATTCCAAAAATCTATGTGATGTGTTTTTCTCTAAATCCAGGTTAAGACTTGATTAAGAAAGAGAAATTATTCAAAACAAAATTGTACTAAAATGGTTCAATATAACATTTAAAAAAAAAAAGCTCAGATGATAGTTATATGGTATCGTATTTCAGTAACACATAAGGAAATACAAATTCAAGTCTTATTGCTGAAATAAATATGCATATTCTGGAAAAGCTGGCAATATGACAAAATTTTACTTAAAGCCTCTTTATTTTGACAAGTGTATAAAAAAAACAGGAATTAATTGTTAAAAGATAGCTTCAAAAATGTAAAGAATAACATTAGATACTTTCTACATAATCTTTGTAATCAATTCTGTATATTTTCATATTGTTGTATCTATTATGGGAGGTCTGGTAGCACAGTACCTAAAGCATTTGACTGCTAACCAGAAAGTTGGCAGTTCAAATCCACCAACCACTCTTTGGAAGAAAGACTGGACAATCTATTTCAGTAGAGATACTGCCTTGGAAATCTTGGATGAGTTCCCTATAAACCAGTGTCTACTATTCATAATTTTGTAAAAATTAATCTTTTATTATCTTAAACAATTATGACACATGATTCCCAACCTACTGCCACTAACTGCCAATGAGTTGAATCTGACTCATAGAGACACTGTAGGCCAGAGTAGAACTGCCCCATATGGTTTCCAATGCTGTAAATATTTATGTAAGCAAACTGTCTCATTTTTTCCCAGTCCGTTAAATACATTTTAATATGATTAGCTAATTCACTGTGAATGAAAGATGGATATAAACATTCAATTTTTTTTATAAACTTGCAAAAGAGCATTTTTTATCAGTATCTTTAGACTTTGCCCCAAAGTCTACCAAATGGCTTTTAAAAACACAATTTAAAACTGCTAAACTCAGAACATTCAGTGTATATTCCAGAACTATATAAAAGTGGCTTAGCACTGTAATCAGGTAAAGAGAAGGAGCACAGCACTTATCCTGAAGCTGGATTTTCATCATTTTTATCAGCATATTACACTGTGGAATAATACAGGAGAAATACATTTCTTCTGAAGCCTTCTGCTGGCAATGACAATACAAAGTTATTTAAAAAATTTTAAAAAAGAGAGTTCCAGTAAGATGGCAGAATAGGCAGAAAGACTGTACAGACTCTCTTCAACAAAGAAAAAAGGAACTAATTAACACAGATACAGAAGGTAATCCTGGAGCCCTGAGCTTTGAAGCAAAGGGTGTAGAAGTGGACTAAACTCCAACTAATAGACGGACCAGCATGGAAATACCAAAAAGGAGACATACAGAGCTGTGGTCTGCCAGTGATCTTGATGGCATGGACAGCATGGATATTGCCAAGTGGTGTTAGGACTTAAGTGTTAACCTAAAAATCAGCCCTGCTCACCAGGGATTACAGGAAGGACTGCACTGGTCGCTGGTGAATAAAAGGGAAAGCAACAAAGAGGAAGGTAGGCTGAGTTGTGGACTTTTGCCTGTCCAGAGGGTGCAGCCATCTTGAATGTTTATAAGCAATTAGATCATTTTGGATATTTAAAGCAAAGGCATTCTCCCAAATTCTGGGGGCTTAGGAATAGGTTCCACTTGCTGGCAACCACACGAGCATTCAGGACACCACAAATGACTGGAAAGGTGCAATATTCCTCTTGTTACTCTTACACTCCACACCCTCTTGGTGATTGGAGGTAAGACTATCCATCAATCCCACCCACCTTCTGGGCCAGTAGAAATTCCATGCCAGGCTGTGTGCTTGGATGGAGCCTGGGTGCCCTGTCTTATCCTGTCCAGATTTTTTTTTTTTTCCTTTTGTTCAGTTGGTTTGTTATTGTCTGTTTTAAAATTATTATTATTATTTTATCCTTTTTTCAGGAAGTTGCATATGATCTAGAACCAATGGTAATGAAGGAAGAAGTCAAAGCTGCAATGAAAGAACTGGTGAAGAACAAGGCTCCGGGAATTGATGGCAT
>NW_006922081.1:894449-896131 GCF_000298275.1 Orycteropus afer afer | reverse complement strand
TGGGCTCGAGTATAGCATGGATTGTGGGGCTGGTGCGGGATCGGGCAGTGTTTCGTTCTGCTGTGCATGGGGTCGCTATGAGTCGGAAATGACTCGACGGCACTTAACAACAACAACAACATCCTTTTTTTATTGTTGTTCTTTATTCTTCCCTTCCTAGGTTCCAGATTTTAACAAGCTTTTTCTCTCTTCCCTGTTCCTGGTTCTTATTTTTATTTATTTATTTATTTATTTATTTTTCTCATGGTTAACCCCAATCCTTGTTTTTCTTTTTTCTATTTTTCTCCATATTTTCCTTCATTGTTCTCCTACTGTATTTTTTTTTTTTTTCTCTTCTTGCCTTCTCCCAAGAAATTGTGGGATTTTATTCTTTTTTTTCTTTTTTTGGTGATTGTTCCTGTGTGTTTACATGGTGTATTTTTTTGTTCACTTGCTTTTACTTCTTTGATATTTTTTTGATTGTTATTTTTGTCTGAGTGGGAGACAGCAACAGTGCCCACATAACACAATTATACCTGCACCTCCTGCAGCTTCACTTACTGAGTGAGAGTGACCCCTTCCTTCTCCACCAAGTGCCCAACAATAAATGACCACAAAGAAGAGCTTGACTCACCCTTAGGTCCTCTTCACAAAAACTTAAAAGAGAGCTAAATACAACATCACATTGTCTCAGAAACAAACAAACAGGAAAAAAAAAAAAATCACAGCCCACACAAAGAAGCAAGGTGAAATGGTAAACAAGGGAGCAGGAAACAAACCCTGAACACATCTCTGAGGAAGAAGCAACATTCAAACTCCCTGATATGGAATTCAAAAGAATTATATTTAGGTACCTTCAAGGACTGAGAGACAGATCAAGGGAAACAGTGACAAAATTAAGAAAACACAGACAAAACCCTAGAACAATTTAGAAAAATATACAAGAACAAAATGACAAAATAAATGAAAAATTAGAAATGACACAAAATCTACAGAGAGCCATCCAGAAGATTAGTACTGAATTTTCAAAAATAGATAACTCATTGAAGGTCGAAGGAGTAGAACTGATGCAACGGAAGACAGAATTAATGAAATTGAAGACATATACCTGAATAAATCTTTGGAAAGGGATCAGTCAGAAAAAAAGATCAAAACAAACTGAAGAAAGCCTAAGGCTCATGTGAGATGCCATCAAAAGGAGCAACCTACATACTTGTAATAGGATTTCCAGAACAGGAAGAGACAAAGAAAATCACTGAGAAAATTTTCCAAAATTTGTTGGAAGAGAATTTCCCTGATTTGATGAAAGATGAGAATATCCATTCAGGAAGTCATATGAACCCCAAACAAGATAGAACCCAATCACTAAGACATATCATCATGAAACTAGTCAAAACCAAAGACACAGAAAGAATCCTGAAAGCAGCACGGGAAAAACAAAAAGTTACTTACACAAGACAACCAATGAGAATAAGCTCTGATTTCCCAGCAGCCATAAAGCAAGCCTTCATAAATTTAAAAACATTGAAATACTTCAAAATGTATTTTTAGACCATAATGCTATCAAATTAGAGATCAATAATAGGAAGAGCTGGCGGTTCAAACCCACCAACCACTCCTCGGAAGGAAGGTTGGGCAATCCTACTTTCGTAGTGATACTGCCTCGGAAACCCAAGGAGGGGTCGCTATGAGTCAGGGCTGAC
>NW_006922081.1:890100-890653 GCF_000298275.1 Orycteropus afer afer | reverse complement strand
TTCAAAGCTTGAGCAGACAAAGCCAATTACTATAATGAAATGTGTAAAGACCTGGAGTTAGAAAACCAAAAGGGAAGAACGCGGTTGCCATTTCTCAAGCTAAAATGACTAAGGAAAAAAATTTAACCTTGAGTTGCAATATTGAAACATTTTATGGGCAAAATATTGAATGATGCAGGAAACATCAAAAGAAGATGGAAGGAATACACAGATTCACTGTACCAAAAAAGACCTGGTAAATCTTCATTCATTTCAGGAGGTAGCATATGTTCAAGAACCAATGGTATTGAAGGAAGAAGTTGAAGGTGCACTGAAGGAATTGGCAAAGAACAGGACTCCAGAAATTGACAGAATACTCATTGAGATGTTTCAAAAAATGGATGCCTCACTGGAGGCACTCACTTGGTTATGCCAAGAGATTTGGAAGACAGCTACCTGGCAAACTGACTGGAAGAGATCCATATTTGTGCCCATTCCAATGAAAGGTGATCCTATGGAATTTGGAAATTATCAAACAATATCATTAATATCACATGCAAGTAAAATCTTACTG
>NW_006922081.1:880248-890000 GCF_000298275.1 Orycteropus afer afer | reverse complement strand
CGCTATGAGTCAGGGCTGACTTGACGGCACATAACAACAACAACAACAATAGGAAGAGCAATGGAAAAAGAACAAACACATGGAAAGTGAACAATACCCTCCTTAAAAAAGACTGGGTAAGAGAAGGAATAAAAAATTAAATTGTTAGATACCTTCGAGTCTTACCCAACTCATAGTGACCCCTCCTTGGGTTTCCGAGGGAGTAACACTACAGAAGTAGATTGCCCCATCTTCCTTCCAAGGAGTGGCCATTAGAGAGATGCAAATCAAAATACAATGAGATACCATCTTTCCCCAGCATCAGTAGCAAAGTTCAACAAGACAGAAAATAAAAAATGTTGGGAAGGATGCAGAGAGATTTGGACTGTCATACACTACTGGTGGGGCTGTCAAATGAAACAACCACTGTGGAAAGTAGTATGGGAATTCCTTAAAAAGTTGTAATTAGAAATACCATTTGACACAGCCATTTCATTCCTAGGTATATATCCTAAAGAAGTGAGAACCATGACAAGAACAGATATATGCACACCCATGTTCATTGCAGCACTAATTGCAATAGCCAAAATATGGGCACAACCTAGGTACCTAACAACAGAAGAATGGATGATAATACATACACACAATGGATAATGGTACATACACACAATGGAATACTATGCAACTCTAAATAATAACATAGAATCTGCAAAACACCACATAATGTGGATGAGGTTGGAGGACATTATGCTGAGAGAAATTAAGTCAGTCATAGATGACAAATATTGCAGTAGTCCATTATTGTAAAAAGTCAAGGAAAGGTTTATCTATGGAAGGATGATATTTTCTTTGTTGATTATCAGGAATGGGAGGGGAAGAGAAGGAATACTGTTAGATAGGTAGAAGACAAGTATTGATTTGGTTGAAGAGAAGGTCAATGTACTAGATGTGAGTGATCAACATGATGATACTGAAGAAGAGGAAGACATAGAGAGATGCATGGGAAGTACAGACAACAAAGATGAACCATTTCACTCATACGTTTTGTACTGTCTTGTCAGTGAAGGCAAACATGGATATACCAGTGGATAGGTGGGTGGACAGGCTGAACTATTAGGTATGTCTATGCAGGGGGAGTGTGCCCAAGACCATATAGGGTTGACAGAATATATTTCTACAAGTGTAATTGTATGTTTTATAAGAATTCCCAGGTATATAGTAGAGCTGATGAGGGGCAAGGTTGTAGTCACTTCTTGGCTACAGCCAATTACTTAGAGTGAGTAGTTGGACCTGTGGGCTCGGGACCATAGTTGCAGGAGACATCAAGCTCAATTGGCATAACATACCACACAAAACATTGTTCCACATCCTACTTTGACAAGTAGCAACTGGGATCTTAAAAGCTGGCCAGTGGCCATCTAGATGCAACAATGAGTCTCTCATTGTCCAGAGAAAAGAAGAATGAAGAAAACTGAAGATGAAGTAATTGGAGAAAACAATTACTCCAAGTGACTTGTACATCATGAAATCCTCAGCTTATACAACTCTGAGACCCAAAGAACTAGATGGTGCCCAGCTACCTCTGTCATCCACTATAGGGGTATCTATGTAGGAGATCCTGGATAGAGTGAGAGAACAATGTGGAACAAATTTTCAGTGGCTGAGTTTTTAAAATAGATTGCCAGGTCATTCGTTTGAGGCACACCTGGTTGTATTCAAACCACAAACCTATCCTTTAGCAGCTAAATCCAATCTGTTGTCTGTTGTCTGGATTAGTCTAGCAACTTTTTTCCATGTTTGCAGGAATCCTTTCATTATAGCTCATAGTAATCTATATCTATATCTATATCTATATCTATATCTATCTATCTATCTATCTATCTATCTATCACAAATATATATCACAAATCTGTTGCATTATTTCTTATATAAATCTCCTTGATGGCTTTCCTATGCTATATTGATAATATTTAAATACGTAAAATAGTTTGCAAGAATCTTTGTAACTTTAAATCTCTACAGCCTCAGCCCTCACCAATCGAAGTTTTATACATTATACTATAGCCTTATTAAACCTCTGTTTAGCACCCCGCCTCCTCTCATAGCATTACTTTGTGATGTACCTAATTAAGAGAATCATATATTCTATTATGGCCCATTATCCCTCTGTATTAGTGAACAATACACTGGTCTATATAACCAAATAAACACAAAACATGCTCTAGGTTTTATGTGATACACATAAATTCCAATACATGTATTTCTAATGAACAGACTACTGTCTTTCCAGAGATGACTCAGAATCTGAGGCTTATTCCATTTCATGGCCTCATTGTCTTCAAACTTTGGCTTCTGAATGTACCGTGATTGTCAGCAAGCAGCAAAAAAAGTTGATAATGGAGAACCATACAGCATAACATTGTGTCAAATCTGTTGAACATCAGATCTACTTATCTTTTACTGAATAGGAATCAGTCTCATGGGCATGATTAACTGCAAGAGAGGTAGAAAAGTATAGTTCATATTACGCATTCCTTTTTTGCATTAAATTTAGGAAGTTCATAATTTTTGTTACAAGTAGAAAGTATCCCATATTCTATTTCATCTAATTAATTGTAGCTGCCTTAGAGGACCGTCCTTACTATTTAATCTTGAATTTGACACACTTGCTAAATTATATTTTTAATAGTTTGTTGATTGTCTTTATTTTTGTAGATGATTATAAAATCTACAATATTCAATTCTATGTTCATTTTTTTTCTTGTCTTATTGTAATATCCAGTATTATCATTTTAATTTGAAAACTAGTAGTGTGACTAGGTTGTAGTAATTGAAACAGTTTGGCACATCTACGTATATTCCACAATCTCATCCTATATACTCCCAAATTTTGAAATAATTTTTCCCAGAAATCATTCTAGACAGTTTCCTTGATGTATTTAGTATATGTAAGTCTCAGTCACTGTTACTATACTTGGTTTAGAAACAACATAAATGGATAAAAAGAGATAGTAAGACAGTGTGGATATACCCAGTACACTGTAAATCTAAAGGCAACAATTACTGCAATAATAAAACAAGTATATTAAATATTGACAGAGGAAGAAAGGAAAACCAAATGCAGTGAAGAAATAAGAATTAAAAACTACTTTTGCATTTTTTTAAAAAAGCAAGAATGCCAGAAGGAATGACTTTACATGATAATGTTTGTGATTGCTGAGAGAGAAAAAAATGAAACTGGAATTATATATCAAGAAAATATATAGTACAACAAAGAAATTCAAACAAAATTACTTTCAGATGAAAATAAAAAAGAATGTGTAAGAGAATTAATCACCACATTTGTCAAATATAAGTATTACTGAAGAGAATAATCCTAGATACAAATTGTTTATACTACTCACTGCCATGGTGTAAGATCCAGCTCATAGCAACCCCACTTTGGGTTTCTGAGGTGGTGTGACTATGAAAGTGGATTGCTCAACCTTCCTTCCAAGGACAGGATGGTAGGTTTGAACCACCAGCCTTCTGGTTAGCAGTCGAATGCTTAGGCACTATGCCAGCAATAGACATAATAAATAGAATAGGTATAAAGGGTGAAGCACATAGCAATAGTTTATTTGGTTGTTGTTGGTGTTGTTATGTGTCATTGAGGTGGCCCGGACTCATAGTGAACCCTCCTTGGGTTTCTGAGACAGTATCACTACAAAAGTAGATTATCCAACTTTCCTTTGGAGGAGTGGCTGGTGTGTTTGAACCGCCAGCCTTCTGGTTAGCAGTCAAGTGCCTTTGGCATTATGCTACCAGAGCCCTTAGTTTATTTGGTAGTACATATTAAAGTAAATATTTTTTAAAATTAACTATTTAAATAAATGATAATAATACTTCAGTTTTATTTCATAAATAGAAGCACAACGTTAGATGGCAGGAGACCAAAGTTTGGAAAGGTAAGCCACAATCAATTACATTGATGGAGTGAATTGCTCAACATCTGAGCTTGGGATCATCATCATAGGGGACATTGAGCTCAACTTGTATACCATAGAAAATAAAAATGTTGTTCTATATCCTACTTATTGAGTAGTGACTGAGGTCTTAAAAGCTTATAAACAGTTATCTAAGATGCAACTATTGGTGTCTTTTCATCCAGAGCAAAGAAAAGTGAAGAAAATAAAAAAAATATATGCAAACAATTAGTACAAGGGAGTAGTAGACCATGGTACCTCAGTCTGTATGACTCTGAGATAAAAACAATTGGATAGTGTCCAGCTACTACTCCCAACCACTTGGAAAGGGAACAAAATTAGAGATCCTGTATAGAGTGGAAGAAAACTGTGGAACAAAACTCAAAATTATAAAAATGACCAAGCTTACTGGCCTGATAGAGACTGGTGAAACCCCAAGACTATGGTTCTTAGTCACCTTTCTGACATGGAATTGAACTCACTCTCAAGGCTTAAACTTTGGCTAAACAATAGATAGTCCTACAAGGTGAACAATTACACAGGAATGTGCACGCTTTAGAATAATCAACTATGGGAGATCACAAGGCAGCATTTGCACAGGATGAAAGCTCAGAAGGTGGGAATTAATTGGAAAGAAGGACATAGGGTGATGGTAACCACAAGGAGTAAGTGGGAAGAGACCTATTACATTGTGAGGATCACAGTCAGTGTCAAGAAAAAAAATGTGTATGACATGTTGAATAGAAGGCAATATTACTCTATAAACTTTTACCAACACAATAAAAAGTTTTAAAAAGAAAAAACAAGAAAATAAAAATAAAATAACAAAGAATAGATAGATGCAATCGATGTAAAACAAATAATGAGATAATTTGCTTAATATCTATCATGTCATTAGTTACATTATATTTCTTATCAAATGGCAGAGATGTTCAAACAAGACTAAGAATAAAAATTATCCAATTATATTTGGTTCATAAAAGTCATATTAAATATAAACCAATATAGAATTGAAATTAATAAAAGGAAAATGTATGTACATATATATGGTATATAATATAAACAGTAAGCATATTACAGCTGAACAAACTAGAATTTTAGAATTCATTACAAAACAGAAAAAAAGAAATAGAAAAAGGGGAAATAATTGAAAAACATGACAATCCTATCCATAAAATTATTTCAGAATATGTAAAAGAAAAATTCACAACACTAAAAAAAAAAAAAGACAAATCCACAACCATAGCTGAAAATTTTAACCTCTATTTTGACAGCAATCATTAGATAAAATATTTTTAAATATAAATAGCCATACAAAATATTGTGTTGATTGAAAATATTAGATCCCATCCCTTCCAATTTGTAGCGACCCTATGTACAACAGAGCAAAATCCTGCACCATCCTCCCAATCCTTGCTGTGCTTCAGCGCATCATTGCAACCACTGTGTCAATTTCTTTGATGGTCTTCCCCTTTTTCTCTGACCCTGTAATTTACGAAGCATGATATCCTTCTCCATGAAATTGTTCCTTCTGACAACATGACCTAAGTAGTTGAGATAAAGTCTCATCATTCTCACTTCTAAGAAAGAATCCAACAATCCAGGAAAGATTTGTTAGGTCTTCTGGCAGGCCATGATATTTTCAGTATTGTTCACCAACACCACAATTCAAAGGTATCAATTCTTCTTTGGTCTTCCATATTAATTGTCCAGCTTTCACATGCATATGAGGCTATTGAAAATACCATGACTTGGGTTAGGCACAGCTTAGTCTTCAAATTGACATCTTTTCTTTTCAGCACTTTAGAGAGGTGTTTTGCAGCAAATTTGTCCAGTGCAAAATAACGTCTGATTTCTTGATTTCTTCTTTCATAAATGTTCACTGTGGATCCAAGCAAAGAGTTATTTGACAACATCAATCTTTTCTCCCTTTATTGTGATGTTGCTTATTTGTCCAGATGTGAGGATTTTTGTTTTCTTTATGTTGAGGTGTAATCCATACTGAAGAATGTAGTCTTTGATCATCATCAATAAGTGCTTCAAATTATTTTCACTTGCAGCAAGCAAGCTGTGTTATCTGCAAATCACAGATAGTCGATGATTCTTTCTCCAATCCTGATCCCATGTTCTTCTTCATGTAGTCTAGCTTCTCGGATTATGTACTCACATTGAATAAGAATGATAAAAGGCTACATCCCTGACACACTCTCTTCCAGATTTTAAACCATGCTGTATCACCTTGCTCTGTTCAAAAAACAGCCTATTGATATAGGTACAGGTTCCTCGTAAGCACAATTAAGCATTCTGGAATTACGGTTTTTTACAATGTTATCCATAATATGTTATGATCCACACAGTTGAATACCTTTTCATAGTCAACAAACAAGGTAAATATTTTTGTGGTATTCTTGCTTTCAGCCAAGATCTATCTGACGTCAGCAATGATAGCTCTTATTCTATGTTCTCTTCTTAATCAACCTTAAATTTCTGGAAATATCTCATCAATATACTGCTACAACCATTTTTAAATTATCTTTAGCAAAATTTTACTTGCATGTGATATTAATAATTTTGTTCGATAATGTTCACATTCTGTTGGAACACCTTTATTTGGTGGCACAAATAGTAATCTCTTCCAGTCAGTAGGCCAGGTAGCTGTCTTCCACATTTCTTGGCCTAAATGTGTAAGCATGTCCAGCTCAGCATTCATTTATTGAACTATTTCAATGGGTATCCCATTAACCCCTAGAGCTTTGTAGTTTTCTCCAATTCCATCAGTGCAGACTGCATTTATTATTTCAGTATCATCATTTCTTGATCATATGCTACCTCTGAAATTGTTGAATGTAGACCAATTATTTCGGGTACAGTGACTGTGTATTCTTTCCATGTTCTATTCAGTATTTTGCCCATGGAATCCTCTGATATTTCAATTTAAAGCTAGAATTGTTCTTCAGTTCTTCTGGCCAGAGGAATGCTTTTTGGTTTCCTAGTTCCAGGTCTTTGTACATTTCATTATAATCATTCACTTTGTTTTCTCAAGCTACTTTTTGAAATTTTCTGTTCAGTTCTTTTATTACATTATTTCTTCCATTCCTTTTAGCTACTCTCCATTCAAAAGCAAGTTTCAGAGTCTCTTTTCACAACCATTTTATCTTGTCTTTCTTTCCTTTTTTATGATGTTTTGCTTTCTTTATGTTCCTTTTGTCATCCCACAACTCAGCTGGTCATCAGTCACTGGTGTTCATTGTGTCAAGTCTGTTCTTCAAATGGTCCCTAAATTCAGGTGGGCTATACACAAGGCCATATTTTGGCTTTCATGGATTTTTTAAAAATTTCCTCAGCATAAGCTTGAACTTACATATGAGTAATTGATTGACTGTTCCACTTTCACCTCCTGGCCTTTTTTGACTGATGATATTGAGCTTCTCCACCACCTCTTTCCACAGATGTAATTGATTTGATGACTACACATTACATCTCATGAGGTCTATATGTATAGTCACCATTTATATTGTTGAAAAAAGGTATTTGCAATGAATAAGAAGTTGGTCTTACAAAATTCTATGGCATGATTTGCAATGTCATTTCTATCACAAACACCATATTTTCCACTTACCAATGCTTCTTTTTTGTTTTCAACTTTCACATTCTAATCACCAGTAATAACCAGTACATTTGATTGCATGTTTCGTCAGTTTTAGACTGTAGAATTTGGTAAAAATATTCAGTTTCTTCATCTATGGTTTTAGTGGTTGGGATGTAAATTTGAATAATAATAATATTAACTACTCTTCATTGTAGGCCTATGAATAGTATCCTATCACTGTCAGTATTGTACTTCAAGATAAATCTTGAAATAAACTTTTTGATAAATGAGATGCAATTCCTCTTCAATTTGTCATTCCTGGCAATGTAAACCATATGATTATCTGATTCAAATTGACCACTATCAGTCCATTTCAGCTCACTATCATCTTTGATATTAATCTTTATACATTCCATTTCATTGTTAAACAACTTTCCATTTTCACATATTCATAGTTTGAGCATTCCATTTCCTGATTGTTAATGGATATTTGCAGCTGTTTTTTTCTCATTTTTAGTTGTGCCCCATCAGCAAATGAAGGTCTAGAAAGCTTTACTTCATCCACTTCATTAATGTTGACTCTACTTTGAGGAGGCAGCTCTTCCCCAGTTGTATTTTGAGTGCCTTCCAACCTAAGGGTCTCATTTTCCAGCACTATATCAGAAAATGTTTCTCTGTTCTTCCTCAAGTTTTCCAGTAACATATCAGACACTGTTTTACTGCTATCCATAAAGTTTTCAGAGGATAAGAGGATAATTTTTTTCAGAAGTGCATGGATCCATCCTTCTTTCCAGTTTTTCTTAGTCTGGAAGCTTCACTGGTATTTGAAATAATGATAACCTAGGCTCCAGCCTTACAGCAATACATGACCCAGCACAGTACAACAAACTGACAGATGAGTGGTGGTTATAGAACATTACATCAAACTAATGCAATAATTTTATATGAGACAGGCAAATAATTTTGAAAAACAGAACTAAAATGGACACAAAATAAATATAAACACAGTTACATTTATTAAAATTATTAAATATTAATTAAACTAACACAAGTAGAACTGGAAAAGTTAAATAGTCTTCCACATGATAAAAAAATGAATTCAAAATTAAATATAGTTTCACAAGGAAAATGCAGTACCCAAAGAGTCATATTGATGACTCATACATACTCCTCCTTGGGTTTCTGAGGCAGTATCACTGCAGAAGTAGATTGTCCAATCTTCCTTCAGAGGAGTGGCTGCAAAGTAATAATACCAAACTTTTACTAATTATTTCAGAAAATAAAGGGAAAGGAAACCATTCCAAGCATATTTTTTGAGACTAGCAAAATGTTGATCTCAAAACTTAGCCAGGAAATAGGAGAAAAAAAAAGAGAGAGAGAACTATATCCCTTTTAAATATTCACAGTAAATCAACAAAATATTAGCAAACTTAAAAGTCAAAATATATGATAATGTACAGTTCCCCCCCAGGAATTCAAGAATACTTTTAATAGTAAAAAATAATCAATGTAATACATGTTAATGGAATAAATGATAATAATAATTTTACTTTTACTCATAGACATTTACAAAAGACAAAAAAAAAGTTTACAAATAGAAAAGAAAGAGAGAGGGAAAAAAACATAAAAACGAGCACAGCTGTTCACACAATATCAAAAAACTGGAAACAGCCCATGTTTTCATGAAAAATAGAGTATACAAACACATTGTAACATATTCTTATAGCAGTGTTTTCCTAAGCAATTAAAGTAAATTAACTATAAATACATGAATGAATCTCAAAGTTAGACACAAATAGTGTATACACTGTATAATTGAATTTATATTGTATTCTACCAAAAAACCAAACTCATGCATTCCGGTAGGGTCTGACTTAAAGTGACTCGTGGTTACAGGTTACAGGTTACAGGTGAGGAGAGACAAATCAGGGACACCAAAGTAGCAGGAGGGAAAAGCAGGAGAAAGGGAATAAAAGCCAGGAACCCAGACAGAGGAGCAATCAGCCCCAGGGAAAACACAGGGACACCCAAAGCGGCAGGCCAGAAGAACAGGAGAAAGGGGACTAAAAGACAGGAAGCCAGACAGAGGAACAGTCAGGCACAGGGACCCAGGTGGGGGAAAACGAGAGGTCTCCAACAGCAGGACAAACTTGTCTGTCGGTTTGTCCTACTGTGGTGACATGTAGACGTGAGTTTTGAGGCTGAGCTTCTGGTGTTTA
>NW_006922081.1:868902-873798 GCF_000298275.1 Orycteropus afer afer | reverse complement strand
GGTGAGACTTCATCTCACATACTTTGGTCATGTTGTCAGAAGGGACCATTCCCTGGAGAAGGATGTCATGCTTGGTAAGGTGGAGGGTTGATGAAAGAGGGGAAGGCCCTCAATGAGATGGACTAACATGGTGGCAGTGGTGATGAGCTCAAGTATACCAAAGATCATGGAGATAGTGCAGGCCAGGCGGTGTTTTGTTCTGCTGTACATAAGGTCCCTATGAGTCAGAGGCAATTCGACACCACCTAACAACAACAACAACAGCAACAGTTGCATGCATTTAATGAAAACAATTAAAATAAATGTGCACATATGCACTTATGCACACACACATGCACTACATTTACATACACATACACACCACACACTACTCAGACAGAATTCAATTATATTTTTCTGCTTGTTCTGAAAAATTATTGAAAAAAAAAAAAATAATAGCTTCCATACTCTAGGTCAGATTCAATATTTATCATCTCTGTACATTTACTCTTCACTTATTGAGATGTTTAGATTCCAAAGTCCAGATAATTATGCAAAATCATTGTTACATGAGAGTCTTTACCACCAATGCTCATCCCCCAGTATTCACTGGGGATGAACATGGTGAGGTGGGTTCCCCTTCCTACCATGTCTTCTGCACCACTGCACAGCTCACAGGGTCTGGGGGTGGTAGTGGTCAGGTGTTACTGACCATCCACTGCCTCCCCTTGCCTGCCCTTTGGGTGAACCCACTCATCCTCCATATGTCCCTGCCTTGTATATCCACATAGACCCCTTTCTTCTACCTACACCCTTCCTGCCTTTCTCTATTTACCTTCCTGGTACCTTTTGGACCTTGCCTGACCTCCTGCTGCCTACCCATAACTACATATCATCCTGCTATCTCCTTGTGCTTTCTGTGGCTTGAATGTGTTGTTAGAGAGCAATGGATAAGGAATCCCACAGCCGGTGGACTGCTGTCTTTTGTTTGACCTAATAGTTCTTTGGACCCCAAATGTTGTTGTTGTTGTTGTTGTTAGGAGCTGTCGAGTCAGACCCAACTCATAGCAACCCCTCCTTGGCTTTCTAAGGCAGTATCACTAGGGAAGTAGATTGCCCCATCTTCCTTCTGAGGAGTGGCTGGTGGGTTTGAACCACCAGCCTTCTGGTTAGCAGTCAAGTGCCTTAGCCACTATGATACCAGAGCTCCCAGACCCCAAATGTATAATTCTAGATGACCTATGGAGGACACCCTCATCCTACCCAAAGCCCAATGTGGGGCCCAGACCATCAGAAATGTTGCCTGAGAATTTTTCCAAAGTTGTTATTAATGGGAAATGTTGAATGATGAGCTAGTCAATAAGTGAGGGATAGTGGTTAGTTCTTGACCTATAATGAGGTTCTGATGACTCCATCATAAGTCACTTCTGATTGTAAATTGGATATGTCTATTTTTTTCCATTATTCTTGTCTTTCATTATCAGTATATTTACAAATCCAATCTTTATTTGTCATTAGGGGTTGGCAAGAAATTATAATATCAAAAACTACCCACAACAACATTGCATATAGTACGTATTACTAATGATATGATGTACTGACCAAAAAAAAAAAAGGCTATCATAAATGATACCTGCCTTAACTTTAATATGTTGTAAGCTGAGGACTACCTGTAGTGAATAGAATGGAAGTGTGATATGAATTATTTTATAAAATATTTAGTTTCTGTTCTCTTACCCTTATCAGGTAGAAATTAATGATATTAACAATTTTTCATAGAAAAAGCTGAGTATTCAAGAAGCAGTGCAAGGAAGGACCATAGATCCTTTGAGGTGGGAATTGTAATAGATTGTTAAGGTTGTTATCATTATGTACCATCAAGTCGGATCCAACTCATAGTGACCCCCTTAGAAATCTATAAAACAAATACATAAGAAAGATAAAAAAAAATGAAAATGTAGTTTTTATTACAATGGAAGGAATTCTCATTTGGTGAAGGATTCACAGAATCTTGGTGAAGGATTCACTGAACTTCTGTATTGTTCTTTGTAACAAATATCCCCATACTATTTTTTTGTTAAAATTTATTCTGGTGGTGAAGCCATTAAAGCATTTGGGTGCTAAACAAAAATTAGTGGTTCAAACCCACCAGCAGCTAAGCAGGAGAAAGATGAGACAATCAACTTCTGTAAAGAAGCAGCCTTGGAAACTCTATCAGGCAGTTCTACTCTATCCTATAGTATCATTATTAGTCAGAATTAAATAAATAGCAATGGGTTTGTTTTGTGTGTTTCCATACAACAACACACGACACATTATTTCTTACCATTACCCCACACACACACACTTTTAGCTATTCTGGTGATAGTATCTATATTGTCTATAGAATGCACTCATATAGTTTGGAAATCTATGTACAACCTGCCCCCAACTTTGGCAAATGTAGCTGCTTCAAAATCCAATATAGTTTCTAATAGTTATGTAAAAAGTTATGCTAAAAGCAGAAAAATTGGAAGCTAAATATTCAGGATTTCTAGAAACATAATTCAAAATTATGTTCTCTGTGATTTAACTAAACACAATGCAACACAATGCACTTACATCAAGTTGATCCATCTCACAACGACCCCTCCTTGGGTTTCTGAGATGGTATCACTATGGAGGGAGCTCTGGTGGCATAGTGTCTAAGGCATTTGACTCCTAACCAGAAGGCTGGTGGTTTAAACCCACCAACCCCTCCTTGGAAGGAAGGTTGGGTAATCTTCCATAGTGTTACTCCTTGGAAACCCAAGGAGGGGTCTCTATGAGTCAGATCTGACTTTATGGCAATGGTTATCACTATGGAAGTAGATTGCCCAACCTTCCTTCCAAGGAGTGGGTGACAGGTGCCATCCCAGTAAACCTCAGATGCAGAAAATGAAGATGGACACTATATGCACCTTTGTTCATGAAAGCACTGAAGAAATCTTTTGCAACAGAATAGCTCAATGCAATATGTCCCTTGATTTCTTGGCTGTTCCTCCCATAGACATTGATTGTTAATCCAGTAAGAATGAAATGTTTCACAATTTCCATTTCTTTATCATTTCTCATAATGTTTTTATTGGTCCAGTAATATGGATTTTTGTTTTCTTTATGTTTAGGTGTAATCTATACTCAAGGCTGTAGTCTTTGACAGTTAGCAGTAAGTACATAAAATTTTCTTCACTTTAGGAAAGGGAAGTTATTTTATTACCATATCTCAGGTTGTCAATGAATTTTTCTCTAATCCTGATGATGCATTCTTCTTCATATAACTAGATTTTCAGGTGATTTGCTCAGTATATACATTGATATTAAATAAAAACTTATTAGGTTAGTGTACAACATTAGGAAAGTAAGCTGTCTATTCTGGATTTGAAGTTGGCTTCTTTCCTTTTCTATTTTAAAAATTAGAGTGTAATCTCAGGTGTCTTCTGTAAATGCTAAAGTACTATGAGAGATTTGAATTCAAGTCCCTTATATATAATGGTAATAATAGTAGTAATAATAATAACAATGGAATAATGATAGGATGAATAATATAAAACAATAAATTTTCATCAATTTATTTCATGTTCACAATATTAGCATTTCCAAAGTAATTGAAACCAAAAATTTTTAGTGCATAAGTAGCTGAGAGAGACCAGAAAGTGAGCAGAGCAGTTTGGAACAACTGAGGGAAACAAACTTGTCTGTCAGTTGGTCCTACTGTTATGGCTTGTGTATTGCTGTGAGGCTGAAGGCTATGACACCAGTGTTTCAAATGCCAGCAGGGTTAACTATGGTAGACAGGTTTCAGCAGAGCTTCTAGACTGAGCCAGACTCAGAAGAAGGAAGAGGAAATCTACTTTTCAAGGAATTGGCGAGTGAAAACCTTACAAATCATACTGAAACGCTTTCGGATATATTACTGGAAAACTTTATGAATAGCCCTTAAAATTATCCAATAGAGTGTCAGAAGCTGAGTCCCTTAGGTCAGAAGGCAAAATACAACTGAGGAAAGGTTGACTCTTCAGAGTACAGCCAATCTTAATGAAATGGACAGAGTAAAGCTTTTGGTACCTCCATTTACTGATGTGGCATGACTCAAAATGAGACAAAAAAAGACAACTGCAAACATTCATTAATAATAAAAACATGGAATGTATGAAGTATGAATATAGGAAAATTAGAAGTTCTCAAAAATGAAATGAAACAAAAAGATTGATATTCTAGGCATCAGTGAGCTGAAATGGACTAGTTCTGACCATTTTGAATCAAACAACCATATGACCTACTATGCCAGGAATGACAAATTGAAGAGGAATAGTGTGGCATTCATCATCACAAAGAATGTTTCAAGATCTATCTTGAAGTACAATACTGGCAATGATAAGATAATATCCATATGCCTACAAGGATAACCAGTTAATACTACTATTATTCAAATTTATGTGTCAACCACCAAAGCCAAAGATGAGAAAATTGAAGATTTTTATTAACTTCTGTAGTCTGAAATTGACCAAACATGCAATCAACATGCATTGATTATCACTGGTGATTGGAATGTAAAAGTTGGTATCAAAGAAGAACCACTGGTAGTTAGAAAACATGGCCTTGGTGATAGAAATAACACTGGAGATTTCATGATAGAATTTTGTAAGACCCACAAATTATTCATTGCAAATACTTTCTTCAAAAACACAAATGATGGCTATACATGTGGGCTTTGCCAGATGGAGCACACAGGACTGAGATAGACTATATCTGTCGAAAGATGTGATGGAGAAGCTCGATATCTTCAGCCAAAACAAGGCCAGGAGCTAATTATGGAACAGACCATAAACTGCTCATGTGCAAGTTCAAGTTGAAGCTGAAGACAGTTAAAACAAGTCCACAAGAACCAAAATATGACCT
>NW_006922081.1:866270-868724 GCF_000298275.1 Orycteropus afer afer | reverse complement strand
GAGCAGACGAAGTCTATTATTATAATGAAATGTGCAAAGACCTGAGTTAGAAAATCAAAAGGAAGAACATGCTCAACATTTCTCAAGCTAAAATAACTGAAAAAAAATTCAAGCCTCGAGTTGTAATATTGAAACATACTATGGGCAACACATTGAATGATGCAGGAAGCACCAAAAGAAGAAGGAAGGAATATACAGAGTCACGGTACTAAGAAGAATTGGTCAATGTTCATCCATTTCAGGAGGTGGCATATGATCAAGAACCAATGGTATTAAAGGAAGAAGTCAAAGCTACACTGAAGGAATTGGCAAAAGACAAGCCTCCAGGAATTGAAAGAATACCCATTTGATGTTTCAACAAATGGACGCTGTGCTGGAGGCACTAACTTGGCTCTGCCAAGAAATATGGAAGACAGCTACCTGGCCAACTGGAAGAGATCCATGTTTATACCCATTCCACAGAATGTGGAAATTATCAAAGATTATCATTAATATTCATGCACATAAAATCTTACCGAAGATAACGCAAAAACAGTTGCAACAGTATATTGACAGAGAACTTCCAGAAATGCAAGCTGGATTCAGAAGAGGACATGGAATAAAGGATATCATTGCTGATGTCAGATGGATTCTGGCTGAAATCAAAGAATACCAGAAAGATGTTAACTTGAGGGTTTTTTTTTTTTTTTTACTATGCAAAAGCAATTGATTGTGTGGATCATAACCAATTATGGAAAACATTGAGAAGAATGGGAATTCCAGAATACTGCTAACCAGAAGGCTGGCAGTTCAAACCCACCAGCCCTCCTCAGATGGAAGTTTGGGCAATCTACTTCCATAGGGATACTGCTTCAGAAACCAAGGAGGGGTCTCTATGAGTCGGATCTGTCTTGATGGCATTTAATTGTACTCATGAGCTATGTGTACATAGACAAGGAAGCTGTCATTCAAACAGAAAAATGGGATAGTACATAGTTTAAAATCAGGAGGGGTGTGTGTCAAGGTTGTATCCTTTCACAATTCTTGTTCAATATGCTTGCTGAGCAAATAATCTGAGAAGCTGGACAATATGCATTAGGATTGGAGGAAGAATCATAAACAACCTGCAATAAGCTCAGAATACAACTTTGCTTGCTGAAAATGAGAATGACTTGAAGTACTTACTGATGAGGATTAAGATTACAGTCTGCAGTATGGATTACACCTCAATATAAAGAAAACAAAAATCCTCACAACTGGACCCATAAACCTTATCATGATAAATGGAGAAAAGATTGAAGTTGTCAAAGACTTCATATTACTAAGTCTTCCTATCAACACCAATTGAAGCAGCAGTGAAGACATCAGATGACGCACTGCACTGGGTAAATCTGCTGCAAAAACCTCTTTCAAGTGCTGAAGAGCAAAAATATCTCCTTGAAGATTCAGGTGCAGCTAACCCAAGCCATGGTATTTTCAATTGTATCATATTCATTTGTGAGCTAAGCAATGAATAAGGAAGACCACAGAAGAGTTGATACCTTTGAGTTGTGGTGCTATTGAAGAATACTGAGAGTCTTGTGGACTACTAAAAGAACTAACAAATCTGTCTTGGAAGAAGTGCAGCTGGAATGTTCCTTGGATGCGAGAATGGCCAGACTCATCCCACATACTTTGGTCATGTGGTCAAAGGAACCGTTCCCTGGAGAAGAGTATCATGCTTCGTAAAGTCAAGGGTCAATGAAAAAGGGGAAAGCCCTCAAAGAGGTGAATTGACACAGTGGCTGCAACAGTGGGCTCAGGTGTAACAAGGATAGTGAAGCTGGTATAGGACAATGTTGCATTTTGTTCTATTGTGCATAGAGTCACGATGAATCGGAGGTGATTCGATGTCATCTAACAACAACAACAACAACATAAGTGAATGATTTAATATACCACAAAATGGATGGGAAGGATAAAGATAGAATGTATGTATTTTCTCTGTCCCTTGGCCCCTCCCAAATGGGGATGTGGCATTTTTCAGCTGACTTCTGTATTCTGATTGGGCACAATTTTCCATAATTTTCTGTTGCCAGGGACTTCCACTCCCCTAGGTTTCAATTAAAATTCATGATTACAGTCATGGATTTACCATTATCCTAGATCTTTGTTAAAATCCTAGTTTTTCACATCCTGAATGACCTTGACTAAGTTATTTAAAGCATAGAAATATAATATGATCATTGACTAAAAGTAATTTTCATATATTAGTACATGAAATTTTTGTGAATTAGAGTGATAATATAAATAATAAAATACATGCTCAATTAATTAATGAGAAATAATTCAAACAAAGTATATCAGGAATCATAAATCTAATGATGTGCTACCAATAAAAATACATCAAAGCAATTCTGAAGTACAGAAGGAAGCATTATGAGTTTTAGAAAAAAGAGAACTCATCTAAAGTACAGTGACATGCCTCATTTTATT
>NW_006922081.1:865613-866114 GCF_000298275.1 Orycteropus afer afer | reverse complement strand
TTTTTTTTTTTTTTTTTACAAATTCAAGGTTTGTGGTATCCTTTTTCTAGCAAGTCTATTGGTGCCGTTTTTCCAACAACACATGCTCACTTAGTGTCTCTGTGTTACAGTTTGTTAAGTCTCACAATATTTCAAATTTTTTCATGATACTATTTCATACTTAATAGACTACAGTATAGTGTAAACATAACTTTTATATGCACTGGGAAACCAAAAAACTCCATGTGACACATTTCATTTAGATATCCTCTTTATTGGAGTGATCTGAAACTAAACTTGGACTATATCTGAGGTATGCCTGAACATTGGTCAAGTTTTTCATGCAGGGGATGAGATTAAGACTAGTTTCATAAAATTATAATCTAAGAATAAAAGAGGTAAAATGCAATTCAGGTAAAGAGACAGTATAGGGGCAAGATGGCGGACTAGGCAGAAGGATTGCACAGACCCTCTTCAACAAAGAAAAGGGAAACCAATAAATACAGACACAGAAGATAATCT
>NW_006922081.1:851026-858280 GCF_000298275.1 Orycteropus afer afer | reverse complement strand
AAAAAAAAAAAAAAAGAGACAGTATAAATCAAGGCATAAAAGTCAGAATGATTCCAAATTTGGCAGTCAGCCTTAATTTAACTAATGGATAGAGAAAATGGAAAATTGTTGTTAAGGATGTATGAGAAATAATGAAAGAGTTTACACGGAAAATGAGTCAAAGTTCTAGGATTTTTTTTTCTTTACTTTATTCATCTGGCAGTAGAGAACAAATAGAAGTTCTGAATAGATGAAAAAATTCAAAGAAATGAGTCAGAATAACTGAATCAATCAACCAATAAGTAGATAGACACATAATAAATTGCTGTAATGTATACATCTATAAAAGACAAAAAATAAATAAATTTGACTTGATGGTTTGATAACTGTCTTAGTTATCTGCTGCTGCTATAACAGAAATATTACAGGTGGATGGCTTTAACAAACAGAAATTTATTCTTTCATAGCTTATGAGACTAGAAGTCTGACTTCAGTACCCCAGCACCAGGGGAAGGCTTTCTTTTTCTGCTGGCCCTGGGGGAGGCCTTTGTCATCAATTTTCCACTGGTTCTAGGAGGTTCTCAGTTCAGGGTCCCAGGTCCAAAGGATGTGCTCTGCTCCAAGCTCTTCCTTCTTTGTGGTAGTATGTCCCTGTCTCCCTGCTCACTTCTCTTTCCTTTAATCTCTTGTAAGATAAGACATGTTGCAGGCCATATTTGAGGGAAAATTCCTTCACATTAGATCAGGGTTGCAAATGGATCAAAGGTGTTGCATCCCACCCTAATCCTCTTACAGATGATTGGTTTATCATACCAGATCACATCATGAGATATTATTACATAACTGCCAAATCACTGAAAATCATGGCCTAGCAAAGTTGACACATGATTTGGGGGGATACAATCCAATTCATGATAATAACAATCATATTTTTGTTATTAATAAGTAAATCCACCAGTTGTCTGACAGTTTGTCATACTGTGGTGGCTTATATGTTGTTATGAGGCTAGAGCCTATGTCACCAGTATTTCAAATACCAGGAGGATTACCCATATGAACAGGTTTCAGTGGAGCTTCCAGACTAAGACAGACTAGAAAGAAAGAAGAAGCCATCAACTTCTCAAAGAATTGGCCAGTGAAAACCTTATGAATATCAGTGAAACATTCTCTGATATATTACTGGAAAACTTTATGAATAGCACTGAAACATTGTCCAATATAGTACTGGAAGATGAGCCCCTCAGTTGGAAGGACTCGAAATATTACTGAGGAAGAGCTTCCTTCTTAGGGTAGAGCTGACTTTAGTGATGCAGATAGAGTAAAGCTTTCAGGACCTCCATTTACTGATATGGCAAGACTCAAAATGAGAAGAAACAGGTGTAAACATACATTAACAATATGAAGATGGAATGTATGAAGTATGAATCTAGGAAAATTGGAAGTTTTCAAAAATTAAATAGAAAACATAAAGATTGTATCTTAGGCATTGGTGAGCTTAAATGGACAGATTTTGGCCATATGAAATCAGACAACAATATGATCTACTATGTTGAGAATGACAAATTGAAAAGATATGGCATTCATTGTCACAAAGAATGTTTGTGACAATTCAAGAGCTATCCTGAAGTATAATGCTATCAGTCATAGAATAAACTCTATATGCCTTCAAGGAAGAACAGTTAATACTATTAACATTCAAATTTACATACCAGCCACCAAAGCCAAAGACAAGGAAATTGAAGACTTTTACCAATTCTGTGGTCTGAAATAGACAAAGCATGCAATCAAGATGGGTTGATTATTATTGGTGATTGGAATGAAAAATTAGGAAACAAAGAATTGTCAGTAGTTGGGACATATGGCCTTGGTGATGGAAATAATGCTGGGGAATCTCATGATAGAATTTTGCAAGACCAATGACTTATTCATTGCAAATATCTTTTTTCAAAAATATACATGGCAGCTATTCACATGGATTTCACCAGATGGAGTACACAGGAATAAGATCAACTACATCTGTAGAAAGAGGTGACAAATAAGCACATATCTTCAGCCAAAACAAGTCCAGGAGCTGACTGTGTAACACACTATCATGTCCTCCTAGGCAAGTTCAAGTTGAAGCTGAAGACAATGAAAAGAAGGCAATGAGAACCAAAATATGAACTTGATTATATAATTTCTGGATTTTCAGATGGTACTAGAGATCATCTAAAGAATAGATATCATACATTGAACACCAATGACTGAAAACCAGAGGAACTGTGGGATGGCATTAAGAACATCATCCATGAAGAAAGCAAAAGGTCATTAAAAGGGCAGAAAAGGACCAAAATGGATGCCACAAGAGACTTTGAACCTTGCCTTTGAATGGACAGTAGCTAAAGCAAGTGGAAGAACTCACAAGATAAAAGAGCTTAACAGAAGATTTCAAAGAGCAGCTCGAGCAGACAAAGTCAATTATTATAATGACATATGCAAAAACATGGAGTTAGAAAACCAAAATGTAAGACCATGCTTGGCATTTCTCAAGCTAAAAGAACTGAGGAAAAAAATTCAAGCCTCAAGTTGCAATATTGAAAGACTCTATGGGCAACATATTGAATGATGCAGGAAACATCAAAAGAAGATGGAAGGAATACACAGAGTCACTGTATGAAAAACAAGTGGCTGATGTTCATCCATTTCAGGAGGTGGCATATGATCAAGAACTAAAGGTATAGAAAGAAGAAGTCAAAGCACTGAACAAATTGGCAAAGAACAAGTCTCCAGGAATTGAAGGAATACCCAATGAGATGTTTCAACAAATGAGTACTGCACTGGAGGCAGTCACTTGTCTATGCCCAGAAATTTGGAAGACAGCTACCTGACCAACTGACAGGGAGAGATCCATATTTGTACTCATTCCAAAGAAAGATGATCCTGACTTTTCAAAATGGAATTTCATCAGTAATCACCATGCTATTTCCCTCTGGCATCTTAGTGTTTGAAAAACTAGGTACAGCAGTTTGAATTAGGGATTCTGGTGCTCTGAGCAGCTCACTGAGTTGGAGTGCACCAAACTCATGGAAATAGAATTAGAAAGGAGAAAGAAGCAGGGGGAAAAAAAGAAAAATAACAAGATTAGAAGATCTATCCTGCACAGCACTGACCAGCAGGCAAGAAAGGCCATCAAAGACCTCCCTGGGTTAAGGAAGAAGACACAGCACACCAGCATACCAGCGATCATCCTATGGATCTACCTTCAGCACCTGATTTTATTGGTAACTTGGGTCGGCTAGGTGCAGAAGGGTGTGGCCAGCACAGTTGAACCTGAGCAGGGAGTCCATTGGGGGGCAGGAGGGCAGACCTGGGGAGGTGCCCCTGCAGTGGAATACTAATCAGGCTTGGGTCATCTTAGTGGTACTGAGGAGCCCACACTTGACTTTGTCACTAGTATTGGAACTACAGGTTGCATGGGCACTGGCCTGGCTCCTGCACTGCTGATACCAAGTGGATCTTTAGTGCTGTGGGTGGATGGACCCAGAAAGGAACTCCTGTGGTGGATTATGGTCTGGGCCAGTGCTGCAGGTAGGCTGATCAGAAAAGAGCTCCTGAGGTGAATCACGGAGCTGGGGAGTTGTCTTAGGTCAGCTTTCTGGGGCTTGGGGCCTTGGGAAAAGGGTTTTTGCATGTGTGTGAACCTGGCAGAAAGGGGAGACCCCTAACATCTAGATTCTTTGCTGAAATTGATCTGTGGGCCTGTGATAACAGTACAATGTCATCATTAGCAGCCCGCTTCAAGCCCTACAAACTGCCCCTAGCAACATGGCACTTTCTTTCTCTCTTCAGCTCTCACCTCCTCCAATGATACCTTCACTCATCCAATAGAAGAAACCACTTTCAGCCACCATAATACCTCCTGATTCAAATTCTAAACCCTCTATATGCAAAGAGAAACTCATATCCACATTCCACACAGTGATTCCACCATCACAAAGAAACCTGCAGAGCGACCCAGCATACCTGAATTAATATATTTTTTTAAATAAAATATACCAGCTTCAACTTTTCAAAATATTAAAACATAAAACCAAGACAAAACAAATCAATACGTAACCAAAGCTAAAGACAACCTCAAAATGTCTAAGAAATGAAAACCTCAAATAAATAAATAAAATAAAAAACAGGACAAGGCATTAGAATGAAAACCACAAACAAAGGTCTCATTATATATGGAGGAAGAGGAGGCAATAGAATTATCTGAAGGAATTCAGAAGATATGTTTATAGAGCTTTACAAGAGCCCAAGGAAACCCCAAACAGAAATAAGGAGAACACAGACAATTCCCTGGAAGAACTCAGGAAAATCATTGAAGAACAAAATAATAAGATTAATGAACAATCAGAACTCATACAAAAACAGCAGTTAGAAATCCAGAAGATGAATGCCAAAAATTACAGAATTACACAACACAGTAGAAGCACAAAAGAGTAGGTTAGAACTGCATGAAGAACGCATATCCCAACTAAAAGAAAAATCCCTGGACACCAGCCTGTACGAAGAAAAATCAGAACAAAGATTTAAGAGAAATGAAGAGAACCTAAGAATTATATGGGATGACATGAGAAGAAACAGCATAAGACTCATTGGAATTCCAGAAAAAGAGGAGGCAAAAAAAAAAAAAAAACACTGAGAAAATTGTGGAAGACCTGCTAACAGAAAACTCCCCCCATATCATGAAGGAAGAAAAGATATTTGCTAAGAAGCCCATAAACCCACACACAAGATAGATCCCAATAGAAAAAGACTAAGGCATATTACATTCAAACTCTCCAAAACCAAAGACAAAGAAAAATTTTTGAATGCTTCCCAGGACAAAAAGAAATATTATATTACTTATAATAATCAAATAGTTAGTCTGAGCTCTGATTACTCAGCAGAAACCATGTAGGCAAGAAGGCAATGGGATGGCATATATAAAATACTGAAGGAAAAGAACTTCCAACAAATAATCCTATATCCAGCCAAGTTATCCATCAAGTATGAGGGTGAAATTAAGGCATTATCAGACAAACAGAAATTAAGGGGTTTTATGAAAATCAGACCAACCCTACAAGAAATGCTTAATGAAGTCCTTCCAATAGAGAACACAAAACAGAGATCAAAAAAATCAGGAAACATGGCATCAACACTAAGACCAAATTGGAAACAGAAACTAAAAATAAGACCATAAAGCAGTGCATACTAAAAACCAAGGAAGTCAATCAGCACAAGACAATAGCAACTAACTTATTAGAGGGAATAAAACTTCTAGGTGCAAACTTCCAAATGGAGAGAAAAACAGGACATTGTTTTCACAGTACACAATGTTCTAAAAATGTAGAGACAAGAATGTACTCCAAGGTAACCACAGACAAAATTAACAGTCCCCCTAAGCAAATCCAGAAGGAAGGAAAACATATGTTTAATAAGCACAACACCAACAATGAAGAAGTAAAGGGAGAAAGCATTAGGCAACAAACTGAACTCAGCACAGAAATGTATATGGACCAATGAAACACCAACAGCATGAAAAAAAACATAATAGAATGACAACAATCAATTCATACCTATCACTAATTATACTCAGTATGAATGGACTAAATGCATCTATCAAGAGAAAGACAGTGGCAGACTGGATAAGAAAAGAGGACCCACCAATATGTTGCCTACACGAGACCCACCCTAGACACAAAGATGAAAGCAAAGTAAGTTAAGGGATGGAAAAAATTACACCAAACCAATGGCAACCAAAAGAGAGCAGGAGTGGCAATAATATTAATTTCTGAAAAAATGGACATTAAGGTGAGAAACATCATAAGAGACAATGAATGACATTATATGATGCTGAAAGGGTCAACTGAGAAAGAAGATGTTACAATAATAAATATTTATGCACCCAGTGAAAGTGCTCCAAATTGTGTGAAGCAAATATTAACTAATTCAATAGCAACTCTACAATAGTGGGAGGAGACTTTAAACACACCACTTTCAAAGAGGGACAGGTCAACTAGGAAAAAAAAGTCAAAGATACAGAACTCAGCAATACAATTAACCAACTCAATCTCATAAACATATACAGAGCATTTCACCCAACAAAAGCACAATTTACATTCTTCACCAGTATACATGGATGCTTCGCCAGAATAGACCAAATGTTAGAACATAAAACAAGCCTCAATAACTCAAAAGCATTGAAATACTACAAAGCATCTTCTCAGACCACAATGCTACAAAATTAGAAGTTAATAATAGGAAGGGCAAGGAAAAAATATCAAACATATGGAAGCTGAAAAAAATCACTGCTCAAAAACAACTGGGGAGTAGAACAAATAAAAACTGAAATTAAAAAAAAAAAAATCCTAGAAACAAATGAGAATGAAGATACAACATACCAAAACCTATGGGACACAGTGAAAGCAGTACACAGAGGACAGTTAATAACAATAAATTCATACATCAAAAAAGGAGAAAGAAACAAAATAACACTCTAACTCATCAATTCCAACAACTAGAAATAGAACAACAAAAGAATACTACAACATCTAGAAGCAAGGAAATAACAAATATCAGAGCAGAAATAAAGAAAAAACAAAACAAAAAAAAAATAGAGAAAATCAACAAAATAAAAAGCTGGTTCTTGGAAATGATTAATAAAATCAATAAACCATTGGCAGATCTATCAAAAGAAAAGAAAGTGAAGATCCAAATCACAAGAATTGTAAACAAAAAAGGTGTCATCACAATAGAACCAACAGAAATAAAAATGATCCTGACAGAATATTATGAAAATTTGTACTCCAACAGATTTGAGAACCTAGAAGAAATGGACAAGTTTCTGGAATTGCAAGACCTACCTAAACTAAAGGAGTGAGGTGATCTTTGGTTTATTTATATTATCCTTTAGCGAGAAAAGTGACAATAAAACTGGGAGCAAAGTAAGAACAGGCATGCTTGTGCTTACTCACTGATCTGCACTGAACACTTTCCCTTGTTACCCTCTCGAGAGGGACAGGATTTCTGGGAGCAAGGTAAGCACGGGCGGACTGGTGCTTACTCACTGATCTGCACTGAACACTTTCCCTTGTTACCCTCCCGAGAGGGACCGGGTCTACGGGAGCAAGGTAAGCATGGGTGTAGCACAGAGTAGCAGGCCGGAAGAGCAGGAGAAAGGGGTAAAACCCAGGAAGCCAAAGAGAAGAGCAATCAGCCAAAGGGATTAGGTGAGGAGGGGAAACTCAGGTAAGGGATGCCCAA
>NW_006922081.1:812263-847925 GCF_000298275.1 Orycteropus afer afer | reverse complement strand
GGCCAGACTTCATCTCACCTATTTTGGTCATGTTGTAAGAAGGGGCCATTCCCTGGAGAAGGATGTCATGCTTGGTATGGTGCAGGGTCCACGAAAGAGGGGGAGGCCTTTAAGGAGATGGATTGATACGGTGGCTGCGATGATGGGCTCAAGTATAGCAGGGATTGTGGGGCTGGCGCGGGTTCGGGCAGTGTTTCATTCTGCTGTGCATGGGGTTGCTATGAGTTGGAAACGACTCGAGGACACTTAACAACAGCAACAACAACAACAACCTAAACTATCCCACTTAGAGATAGAATACTTGAAAAGACCCATAACAGAAGAAGAAATTGAACAGGTCATAAGAAAACTTCCCACAAAGAAAAGTCCTGGTCCTGGTGGCTTCACTGGAAAATTTTATCAAGTATTCAGAGAAGAGTTGACACCTATGCTACTCAAGCTATTCCAGAGCATAGAAAAGGATGGAATACTCTCAAACTCATTTTATGAAGCAAGAATAACACTAATACCAAAATCAGGAAAAGACACCACTAGAAAGGAAAATTATAGACCAATATTTCTCATGAACATAGATGCAAAAATCTTTGACAAAATCTTAGTTAACAGAATCCAAGAACATATCAAAAAATTAATACACCTGGACCAAGTGGGATTCATACCAGGTTTACAAGGGTGGTTCAAATCAAAAATCAATTAATGTAATCCACTACATAAATAAAACTAAAGAAAAGAACCATATGATTATATTTATCAGTGTAGAAAAGGCATTTGATAAAATCCAACATCTGTTCCTGTTCAGAACTCTCAGCAAAATAGGGATAGAAGGGAAATTCCTCAACATAATAAAGGGTATAGATGCAAAGCCAACGGCCAACATCATTATTAATGGAGAAAGACTCAAGGCATTCCCCTTACAAAGGGAACTAGACAGGGATGCCCTCTATCACCATTTCTATTTAACAGTTTATTGGAAGTCCTGGCCAGGGCAATAAGGCAAGAAAGATAAATAAAAGGCATACAAATTGGCAAGGAGGAACTAAAACTATCTCTGTTTGCAGATGATATGATCCTGTACATAGAGAACCCAAGGGACTCAATTTAAAAAAAAAAAAAAACCTACTAGAACTAATAGAGAGGTTCAGCAAATTGGCAGGATAAAAAGTCAACACAAAAATCACTTGGATTCCTCTACACTAACAAAGAATCCTCTGATAAAGAAATAAGGGAAATAATACCATTTACAATAGCTACTAAAAAGTTAAAATATCTAGGAATAAACTAACGAGAGACAAAAGACCTATACAAAGAAAACTACAAAACACTGTTGCAAGGGACAACAAGGGCACTACATAAATGGAAGGACCTACCTTGTTCTTGGATAGGTAGACTGAATATTGTGAAAATGTCAATACTACCTAAAGTAATTTACACATTTAATACAATCCTGATCCAGATTCCAACAATTTTTTTTAAGGCCATGGAAGAACCAACTACTAATTTAGTATGGAAAAGAAAGAGACCTCAGATAAACAGAGCACTTCTGAAGAAGAAAAACAAAGTGGGAGGTCTCACACTCCTGGATCTTAAGAACTACTATACAGCCACAATCATCAAAACAGCATGGTATTGCTACAATAATAGACAGATAGACCAATGGAATAGAATCAAAAGTCCAGATATAGATCCAACCATCTATGGACAATTGATCTTTGACAAAGGTCTAAAACCCATTAAATGGAGAGGAGACAGCCTCTTTAACAAATGGTGCTGGAAAAACTGGATATCCACCTGCAGAAAAATGAATCAGGACCCATACCTCGCCCCATACACACACACACACACACACACACACACACAAAAAAAAACCTCAAGCTGGATCAAAGACTTAAATATGAAAACCTAAACTATAAAATTCATCAAGGATAAAATAGGGGCAAATCTGGGAGCCCTAATTTATGACATAAATAGACTATCAAGCATAACCCACAATGTGCAGGAGGGAGAAGAGAAGCTAGATGACTGGGAGCTTTTAAAAATTAAATTCTTATTTGCATCGAAAGACTTCATCAAAAGAGTAAAAGGAGAACCTACAGATTGGGAGAAAATATTTGCCTATGACATATCTGACAGAGGACTTGTATCAAAAGTCTGTAGAAAACTTCAACACCTCAACACCAAAAAGACAAACAATCCAATTCACAAATGGGCAAAAGATACAAACAGACACTTCACCAAAGAAGATATACTAGCAGCCAACAGACACATGGGAAATTGCTCATGATTCTTAATCATTAGAGAGATGCAAATCAAAACAATGAGATATGATCTCACCCCAGCAATAATACCAAAGTCTAACAGGTCAGAAATTAACAAATGCTGGCAAGGTTGCAGAGAGACTGGAGCTCTTGTGCACTGTTGGTGGGATTGGAAAATGGTACAACCATTGTGGCAAACTGTATGGTGTTTCCTTAAAAAATTGAAACTAGAAGTACCATTTGACCAAGTAATTCCATTACTAGGAATATATCCTAAAGAAGTGAGAGATACGTACATACGTACACCTATGTTCATTGCAGCACTAGAGCAAAGAGATGGAAACAACCTAAATGCCCATCAACTGATGAGTGGATAACTAAATTATGGTACATGCACACAATGGAATATTATGCTACAATAAAGAACAATGAGGGATATGCGAGTCATCTCACAATGTGGATGAACCAGGAGGATATTATGCTGAGTGAAATAAGTCAATCACAGAAAGACAAGTACTGTATGTCCCATTACTGTAAAAAGACAAAGAAGAGTTTGCTTGGGACACAGAACTCACTTTGTAGGTAACCAGGATGGAGAGGGAAGGAGAGGAATTAATTTCAGGCTAGTTGTCACACTGACATAGGCAAGGGGAAGGATGTACAGAAAGGAACTGTAACAACCAGGATAACTTTAGGAAATGGGAGGACACCGAATGTGCACATAAGAGATAGACGTCAGATTCTAATACCAACCATTGTGTTCACAATACTGCATACCATTAATACCAAACACCAGGCTGCAGATAAACACCTGAGAGAATCAGATGGGGGTCATTGAACAGGAGTGTACTTTAGACCAAGGATTGATTCAGCTGAGGCTAATCTTACACAAACACCAGTGATAAAAAATACCTGCAATCATTACAGAAACAATAGAAGACAGACACAGAGTAATCCATCACAGACACCCAGACACTATGGGAGAGAGATCCAATAGATCTACTGGCTCACGACCATGGTACTGGGGGACACTAGACTCAATTGTCACAACAAAATACATAAAAGCCTTGTTCCACATCCTACATTGGTGAGTAGTGACTGGGGTCTTGAAAGCTTTCAAGCATCCATCTAAGATGCACCTAATGGTCTTGTAGTGTCAGAAGCAAAGAAGAATGCAAAAAAAAAAAAAAAAAAAGGCATTTGGTAGACATAAGCCATAGGACATGATGACCCTCAAGACCAGAAGAACTGGATGATGCCTGGTTACAAATGCCAACCATTCAGGAAAGGATCGAATCTGGAGAACCTGGATAGAATGAGAGGAAATAGGTGGAACAAAAACTCAATAATGATCAGAATTATTGGTCAGAGGAAGTCTGATGAGACCGTCAGTACTACAACCCTGGAAAACATTGTGTGCCTGGAATAAAACTCACCCCCGGGGGCTGGCTCTCAGCCCAATAGTTAAGAAGATGCACATGCAAACCACTCAACTCAGGATGACACACCCACATTCTCCATGGTAATACATCCCTCAGAGCAACGTACCACGGGGCACCAGAGGACCAACATTCAGGCTGAGGAAATGCAGGACAAACAGAAGTGCATAAATATGACAGGCACAGGGAAGGGTTACAGGGTAGGGAGGGGAGGAGACTGGGTTAGGGTTGGACACAATAAATGGGGAGTGAAACTAAATGTACTCATAACGTTGAATGTAAAACAAGCTTTAAAAATAAAATTTAAAAAAAAAGTAGAAAAAGAAAGATGATCCCACAGAATGTGGAAATTATTGAACAATATAATTAATATTGCACCCAAGTAAAATCTTACTGAAGATAAAGCAAAAACAGTTGCAGCAGTATATTGACAGAGAACTTCCAGAAATGCAAGCTGGATGCAGAAGAGGACATGTAATGAGAGATATCATTGCTGATATGAGATGGATCTTGACTGAAAGAAAAGAATACCAGAAAAATGTTTATTTGTGTTTTATTAAGTATGCAAAAGCCTCTAGTTGTGTGGATCATAACAAATTATGGGTAACATTGGGAGGAATGGGAATTCCAGAGCCCTTAATCGTATTCATGGGGAAATTGTAAATAGATCAGGATGCTGTCATTCGAACAGAACAACCCAGGGATATTGCAAGGTTTAATATCAGGAGGGAGTGAGTCAGAGTTGTAGCCTTTCATTTTACTTATTCAATCTGTATGCTGAGAAAATAATCCAAGAAGCTGGACTATGTAAAGAAGAAGGTGGTGTCAGGATTGGAGGAAGACTCATTAATGACCTGCCATAAGCAGACGACACAACTTTGCTTGCAAAAGTCAGGATGACATGGAGTACTTACTGATGAAGATTAAAAAATACAATCTGCAGCATGGCTTACATCTCAACATAAAGTGAAAATCTTCACAACCGGACCAATAAGAAGCATCATGAAAACGGAGAAAAGATTGAAGTTGCCAAAGATTTCATAATGCTTGGTTCCACAATTAACACCAATGGAAGCAGCAGTCAAGAAATCAGATGACATACTGCATTAGGCAAATCTGCTACAAAAGACCTCTTTAAAGGTCTGAAGAGCAAAGATTTCTCTTTGAAGACGAAGACACATTTAACCACAGTCATGATATTTTCAGTCACCTCATATGCAGATGAGAGCTGGACAATGAATAAGGAAGACCAAAAAACAATTGATGCTTTTGAGTTGTGGTGTTGGAAAATACTGATAATACCCTGCCCAAAGAGCTAACAAATCTGTCCTCTAGGAAGTGGAATCAGAATGCCCCTTGGAAGTAAGAATGGCCAGATTTTGTCTCACCTGCTTTGGTCATGTTGTCAGAAGGGACCATTCCCTGGAGAAGGATATGATGCTTGGTAAAGTGGAGGGTCAGCGAAAAAGGGGAAAGCCCTCAATGAGATGGATTGACAGTGCCTGAAATGATGGGCTCAGGTATAGAAAGTACTGTGAGACTGGCACAGGACCAGCCAGTGTTTCGTTCTGTTGTACAGAGGGTCACTATGAGTCCCAGCTGACATAATGGTACCTAGCAACAACAGATAAATAATTTCTATTTTCTCGTGATTTGACAAATAAACTTTTATCTCATTTCTACATTAAATTTTAGGGAATTAAATATAAAAGGAGCTCTGGTGGTATAGTGTCTAAGGCATTTGACTGCTAACCTGAAGTTTGGTGATTCAAACCCTATAGCCACCCATGGGAGGAAAACTGGGCAATCTAGTTCCATAAAGATTACCACTTCAGAAACCCAAAGGGGGTCTCTTTGAGTCAGAATCAACTTGATGGCAGTGAGTTTTTGGGTTAAAATTAAATTTTGTCTCTATTAAAATGTGATTGTCTGGAAGCCTCACACACTGCTGGTGGAAATGTAAAATGCTACAGACATTGGAAAAAGTTCAATAGTTCCTCAAAAAGCTGAATATAGAATTAACATACAACCTTGTCTGTAAAGTTGCAATTAAAATAACAATATGATAATATCACACATCTATTAGAACTAAAATAAGTACCTATATCTATCAATACCAGATGCAGAGCAACAGAAGCCCATACCTATTTCTTATTGGAATATACATTGTTACAGTCATTTGCGAAAGCACTTTGACTGTTTCTAACATTATATTTACACTTTATAAGTATATCATTTTCTCATTAAGTTAAATATATGATGTATTGTTATATACAGAATCATGTCTCCTCCACAAAAATGTCCATATCTAATCCCTGGAATCTGTGAATACGTTAGGTTATGGGGAAAGGAGGAATTAAGATTGCAGTGAAATTAAGAATTATTTATTTATTTATTTTAGTCAGCCTTAAAATAAATTATTTTTGATTATACAAATGTTCCCCATGTATTCACAGGAAACTTTAAAAGTCCAAGTTGTTGTTATGTGCCATCGAGTCAGACCCGACTCATAGCGACCCCTCCTTGGTTTGCCAAGGCAGTATCACTATGGAAGTAGATTGCCCAACCTTCCTTCCAAGGAGTGGCTAGTAGGTTTAAACCTCCAGCCTTCTGGTTAGCAGTCAAGTGCCTTAGGCACTATGCTAGTAGAGTTCCTAAAAGTGCAAGTAGGAACAGAAGAAAAAGTCAGGATCAGGAGGTCACTTGAAGATGCTGCACTCCTCACATTTAAGACAGAGTATGTAGCATAGCTTGACTGCCAACCAGAAGGCTGGCGGTTCAAACCCACCAGCCACTCCTCGGAAGGAAGGTTGGGCAATCCTACTTCTGTAGTGATGCTGTCTCGGAAACCCAAGGAGGGGTCGCTATGAGTCGGGGCCCACTCGACGGCACATAACAGCAACAACAACAATATGAGGCCATGAGGCAAAGAACGCAGACAGCCAAGGAATGCAGCCCCGCTGACAACTCAGTTTTAGCCCAGTGTGACCCATTGTAGAATTCTGAACTTCGTAACTGTAAGGTAATCAACATGTGTTGTTTAAAGACAAACCAAACATTTTTTTTTTTTTTAATGCTAACAAACATGTGTATACTACAAAGGTTCAAAATAAACTATTTGGTAAACAATTTACTTTAAGAATACTCTGTAGCCATATTTACCAATAATTTCATCAACCTCCATTATTTATCTTTGCAAACATAACATAAAAGTTTGCTACTGATATAGATATTGTACAGCAAAATATAGTATGTGATACAGATACTATAGCTATAGGTATGTTACAGTATTATCTGCCTTATTATATATAAAACTTCATTACAGAATAGGTAATAGAAAAAAGAAAATAAGAGTTTAAAAAGGAATATCAATAACTGGAAACATTATTTAAAGTTAAACATTCAGATAATAGTGCATTTTTATTTCAATATTAAAAAGGAATAGCATATTCAACTAAAGATAGAAATTTAATTTTTGAATATATTCTATGCAGGGTTCAAAATACAAATAGATTAAAATAAATGAAGTAATATACAGTATTTATAAATTGCGAAAACATTGATATCATTATATGTATGTTCTGCACAGACTGGTCTATAAAGTCAATGTAATTCCAATAAAAATTTTAGCAGTTTTAGCCCAGTGTAACCTATTGTAGAATTCTGAACTTTGTAAGGTAATCAACATGTGTTGTTTAAAGACAAAACAAACTCACTGCCGTTGAGTCAAACCCAACTCATAAAGACCCCTCCTTGGGTTTCTGAGGTGGTATCACTATGGAGGTAGATTATCCAACATTCCTTCTGAGAAGTGCCTGATGGGTTAGAACCGCCAGCCTTCTGGTTAGCAGTGCCTTAGGCATTATGCTACCAGAGCTCCTTAGAAAATTGAATAATAATAATAATAATAAAATAATAAATAAAAATTAATAATAAAAATAAAACTCACTACAGTCAATTCAGATCTGACTCATAGCGACCTCTCCTTGGGTTTTCAAGGCAGTATCATTGCAGAAGTAGATTGTCCAACCTTCCTTCCAAGGAGTGGCTGGTGGAAGTAAAAGAACTAACTTATAATTGCAATGTACAGGGAATCTTCAACTAACCATGCATTTGAGTTATGCTAAACCTCACTGCGACCATATGTTTTCTTTATGTACATTTTATAGTTAATAATATGATACTAAATGTAGTATTGCAGCACATAATTTGTGATAGCATAGTGCTCATAAATTAAAGTAAAACCACTGTCATAGAGTGAATTCTGACTCATAGTGATCCCCATTTGGTTTCCACGGTGATAAATCTTTACTGAAGTGTGTTGCTTCTTCTTCCTTCCACAAAGCACCTGGTGGTTTTCAACAACCAGTCTTCTGATTAGCAGTCAAATGCCTAGGACCTGCACCACCAAAAAGTCCCTAAAGTTTCTCATTTGTTTTTTTTTTTTGTTGTTGTTGTTAGGTCCTCTCCAGTGGCTCCAACTCATAGAGACCCTATGTTCACAAGAGGGAAACACTGCCTGGTCCTGCACCAGTCTTACAATACTTGCTATACTTGAGTTTATGGTTGCAGTCACTGTGTCAATCCACTTCATTGAGGTCCTTCCCCTTTTTTGATGAACCTCTGGTAGTGTAGTGTCTAAGGTACTTGACTGCTAACCAGAAGGCTGGCATTTCAAACCCACCAGCCACTCTTCGGAAGGCAGATTGAGCAATCTACTTTCTTAGTGATATCGCCTCGGAAACCCAAGGAGGGGTTGCTATGAGACGGATCCAACTCAACAGCACATAACAGCAACAACAACAACCACTTTACCAAGCATGATATCCTTCTCCAGAGAATGGCCTCTTCTGACAAAATGACCAAAGTAGGTAAGATGAGGTCTTGCCATTCTTGCTTCCAAGGAGCATTCTGGATACACTTGCTTCAAGAAAGATTTGTTAGTTCTTATGTCAACCCCCAAAGAAAAGTTAATATTGTTTTTATAAAGATACTGGTAATAAAAGATAATGATAATAAAAACTAAAAACAACAAAAATAAATAAATAAATAAAGCAAAGAGGTATGTGAGTTAAATCAGAATTGACTTATGATGAAATCATCAGAGTGGAACTCCACAATAAGTCAGAGACTACCTGTGCTTACTGTAGAGACCAGTGGAGTCTCTAGGGAGTTTGAGGGGTATGGACCACCCTGGGAGACACTGTTAGAGTAAGAGACATCAAGTTGACTGTTGATAAAATTTTTGTGCAGTATTTCAGTGTAAATTAATTGTTTTTAAATAAAAATATCCCTGATATTCGTTACAATTAAAACAGTTTTTTCCAAAGCTTACATGCATCAATATAATTACAAGGCTAAAACTTGATATTAATTTACTTTTTGAACCCTCTAATTCACTCTTATCAGAATTCTCCTTAGTACTCAGTTACAGTGATGCTTCCAATGATGTGTTTTTTGCTGCACACATTACAGCATGTGCTGTTGTTTAGTTCCTACACTGTTTTTATCCCAACCACTCCCATTCAGTTGATTTGGACTCATAGGAACCTTACAGAACAAAGAAGAACTGTCCCATGGGTTGCTAAGGCTATAAATCTTTATAGAAGCAAAACACTTCATCTTTCTCCTTCCTACAGCTGATGTATTTGAACTCCCAACCTTATGGTAATCAGCCAAATGCTTTAATCACTACATCACCAGAACTCCATGGGTCTGTTTATAGTTACTGATCTTCTCAAATTTTCTGGTGCTTTAGCTACAGTATTTTGGTAATTAGTATTTGTGAACTTATATCAATATATTTTTTGAGAATTACATAGTAATCTAAAGAAAAGCAGCAAAGTTAAAAAAGGCTTCTACTCAATTATTAATATTGTGCCAAATAATAGTGTTGTAATTCAATGTAGAAAGATTTACAAAACAATTTTGCCATTACTATTCATATAATAGGCGCTCTGGTAGCATAGTGCCTAAGGCGCTTGACTGCTAGCAAGAAGGTTGGCAGTTCAAACCCACCAGCCACTCCTCAGAAGGAAGGTGGGGCAATCTACTTCCATAGTGATACCACCTTAGAAACCCAAGGAGGGGTTGCTATGAGTTGGATTCTACTTGCTGACACATAACAACAACAATTTCTGCAATCTGAAATTGATAAAATATGCAATCAAGATGTATGAATTATTATTGGTGATTGGAATGTGAAAGTTGGAAACAAAGAAGAATCATCAGTAGATGGAAAATATGGCTTTGGTGATAGAAATGACAGTGAAGCTCGTATAAAAGAATTTTGCAAGACCTACAAGTTATTCATTGCAAATATATTTTTTCAACAATATAAACAGCAGGTATACATGTGGTCTTGGCCAGATGGCCTACACAGCAAACAAATCTATTGTATCTGTGGAAAGAGGTGATGGAGAAGCTCAGTACCTTCAGGTAAAGCAAGACCAGATGCAGATAGATTGTGGAATAGACAATCCATTGCTCATATTCAACTTTAAGTTGAAGCTGAAAAAAATCCATGAGTTTTCAGTATCTAATTTCTGTATCTCATTCTCAAATACATGAGAACCAAAGTATAACATTTATTATATCTCACCTGAGTGTAGAGACTCTCTGAAGAATATATCTGAAGCACTGAACACCAATGACTGAAGACCATACAAGTTGTGGGATAACATGAAGTATATGATACATGAAGAAAGCAAAAAGTGATTTGAAAAAGAGGAAAAGACCAAAATGGATGTTAGAAGACACTCTGAAACTTGCTCTTGGAGAGTGGCTAAAACAAATGGAAGAAATGATGAAATAATAAAGCTGAACAGAAGATTTCAAAGGATGGCTTGAGAAGCCAAAGTAAAATATTATAATGAAATGTGCAAAGACCTGGAGTTAGAAAACTGAAAGGGAAGACCATGCTCAGAATATTTCAAGCCTTGAATTACAATACTGAAGGATTCTATGGGCAAAATATTGAATTATGCAAAAAGCATCCAAAGAGGATGAAAGGAATAGGCAGAATCCATACCCAAATGATTGGTTGATGTTCAACTATTTCAAGAGGTAGCATATGATCAAGAACCAATGGTACTGAAAAAAGAACACCAAGCTGCACTGAAGGCATTTACAGAATACTCAAGAAGATGCTTCAACAAACAAATGCATCACAGGAGATGCTTACTTTTTTATGCCAAGAAATTTGGAACATAGCTACCTGGGTATCTGACTGGAAAAGTTCCCCATTTCTCCCCATTCCAAAGAAAGGTAATCTAAAAGAATGTGAAAATTATAGAACATTATCATTAATATTATATACAAGTAAAATTTGGCTGAAGGTAACTCAAAAATAATTGGAGCAGTATATTGACAGGGAACTTCCAGAAATGCAAGTTGGCTTCAGAAGAAGATATGGAAAGAGTGATATCATTGCTGATGTCAGATGGATTTTGGCACAGAGCAAAGAATACCAGAAATATGTTTGCTTGTGTTTCATTGACTATGCAAAAGCATTAGATTGTGTGGATCAATACAAATTATGGATAACATTGAGAAGAATGGAAATTCCAAAACACTTAGTTGTGCTCATAAGTAACCTGTATATGGACCAAGTGACTGTCATTCAAACAGAACAAGGGGATAATGCATGGTTTAAAATCAGACAAGTTGTGCCTCAAGGTTATATCCTTTCATCACACTTATTCAATCTGCATTCTGAGCAAATAATCAGAGAGGCTGGGCTATATGAAAAACAGCGTGGCATCAGGATTGGAGAAAAACTCATTAACAACTTTCCATATGCAGATTATGTTGCTTGCTGGAAGTGAAGATGACTTGAATAATTTATTGATGAAGAAAGATCAAAGACTAAAGCCTTTAGTTTGGATTACTCTTCAAAATAAAGAAAACAAAAATCCTCAGAACTGGACCAACAAACCATTATAACAAATGGAGAAAAGACTGAAGTTGTCAGGGATTTCATTTTACTTGGAACCACTATCAACACCCTAGGAAGAAGTAGTCAAGAAATCAGATGTCCTATTGCTCTAGGCCAAATAACTCTTTAAAGTGTAAAGTGGCAAAGATGACACTTTGAAGACTAAGGTGTTCTTAACCCAAGTTGTGGTACTTTCAGTCACCTCATCTGCATGTGAAAGCAGGACAATGAATAAGGAAAATGGAAAAGGAGTTGATTTTTGTGAATTGTGGTGTTGGTGAAGAAAACTGAAAACACCATGGATTACCAGAAAACTAATAAATCTGTCCTGGAGGAAGTGCAGACAGTCTGCTCCTTAGAAGCCAGAATGGCCAGACTTCATCTAACCTATTTTGCTCCTGTCATCAGAAGGGATCATTCCTTGGAGAAGGATGTCATGCTTGGTATAGTAAAGTGTCAAGAAAAAGGGGAAAATTCTCAACAAGATGGAGTGACACAACGATGGGCTAAAATATAGCAAGGATTGTGATAATGGTGCATATCCAGGCAGTGTTTCATTCTGTTGTTGTACATGTTGCTGTGAGTTGGAGCCAACTTGATGTCAACAACAACCCCCCAGATACTCATAATCTGCTTTCTATTTGCATGGATTAGCCTATTTAATATTTAATACAAAATTTAATATTTCATATAAAATAATCAGACAATTTATGATTTTTTTGTCTAACTTCATTACTTAGCATGATATTTTTAACATTTATCAAAAAAAAAGCACTTCACTGCTTTTTATAATTGAAAAATAGTTCATTGTGCATTTATTCATTCATATGTTGATGGATATTTGAGCTGTTTCAACCATTGTCTATTATGAATAACAGATAGTATAATGTTGTTGTTGTTGTTATTTGCCATCGAGTCAGCCCCGACTCATAGCGACCCCTCCTTGGGTTTCCGAGGCAGTATCACTACGGAAGTAGGATTGCCCAACCTTCCTTCCGAGGAGTGGCTGGTGGGTTTGAACCGCCAGCCTTCTGGTTAGCAGTCAAGTGCTTTAGCCACTATGCTACCAGAGCTCCTGATAGTATAATAGTTGCTATAAATACTATGAGCAACTTTTTGTGTGGACATATGGTTTCATTTCCCTTATGTTATACTTAACAGTGGAATCATAGGATCATATTCTAATTCTATGATCAACTATTGAGGAACTACCAAATTATTTTTCACAGAAGCTGCATCATTTTACATTCCTACCTTCAAAGTAGCAGGGTGACTATTTTTTCCACATCTTTACCAACACTTACTATTCTCTTTTCGAGAAAAAAAAAAAAAAATTAAACTTTTTTTTTTAATTACAACTTTATGTGACAAAACTCAAAGACTGACTGAATTGTATTATAGTTCCAGAAATTGGTAGGTAGGCTTTGGATTAAGAATGACTTCATAAAGACTTTTGGTATGAGTATAACTGCATAAGTCTGAATTTTTACCTTCTTGAGAAATTGTAAAATAAAGCAAGAAGAAAGAATAAAAACCTATAATATCCATTTTTAACAAATTAAGAAATAATTTTCAGATTCCAAGATACTGGTTGTTGTTGTTGTTATGTGCCGTCAAGTCAAACCCAACTCATAGTGACCCCTCCTTGGGTTTCCGAGGCAGTCTCCCTATGGAAGTAGGATTGCCCAACCTTCCTTCCGAGGAGTGGCTGGTGGGTTTGAACCACAAGCCTTCTGGTTAGCAGGCAGGTATCTTAGCCACTATGCTACCAGAGCTCCTAAGATATGGGTAAGGTTTGTCAAATCAGGTACTGGTAAGGTCTGTCAAATCAGGCAATATCACACACAAAGTGCACAGTAAAAAGAGAAGAGAAGACTGGCAAAAGGCAGGTAGCAGTGATACAAGAGAGCATAGCAAAAATCCATTTCATGAAAGAGAAGAATGTAGCACAAGATGCAGGAAGGTTGTGTCAGAACCTTCCTAATCCTAATTTAAATCTGAGGGGGGCAGATCTGCCAAATTTCAAATTTGCATGAAGCAGTGTGTCTCAGTAATATTAGAAAGCAAAAGATTTATTGGCTGTGAAAAATAACTACTCTGGAGAACTACTTGACCACAAAACAACAAAACTCATTGCTGTTAAGTTACTTTCAACTCACAGTGACTTTTGATGAATACAAAATAATATCTCGTTATGGTTTTGATTCATGGGGAATTTGATTTACATTTCCTTACTTACCAGTGGTGTTGAATATCTTTTCATGTGCTAGCTGGCCTTTTGGATAATGATTATGGAGAAATCTCTATTCATCTTCTTTTCTCATTTTTTCATTGGGTTGTTTGTCTTTTTGTTGCTGAATAGTAAGTGTTAATTATATATCTAGATATTATTCCTATGTCAGATTTATACATGATTTATACATGGCTTACAAATATTTTCCCTTGTTCTATATGTTATGCTTTCACATTCCTGTTTTCTTTTTTTTTTTTTATAATGCAAGTTCTCTATTTTAGTATTGACCTTTTCTCTAGATGTTCTGTAAAGTGTGACTTGAAGAGCTATCCATTTCTTTCTTCAATTCTGTTAAGTGTTTTTGCTTATATTTTGGGGGATCTGTTATTTGTAGCATGCTGTTGTTGTTAGGTGATGTGGAGTCAGTCCTAACTCATTGTGACCCCATGTGCAACATAACAGAACACTGTCCAGTCCTGTGTTATGCTCACACTCATAGCTATCCATGACCCCATCATTGCAATCTTTGTGTCAATCCATCTTATTGAAGGTCTTCCCCTTTTTATCTGACCCTCCATTTTAACAAGAATAATATCCTTCCCCAGAGACTGGACACTTCTGACAACATTACCCAAAGTATCAGAGATGAAGTGACCCTTCTCACTTCTAATGAATATTCTGGCTAAACTTCATCCAAGAGAGACATATTTGATCTTCTAGCAGCCCATGATACCTTAAATATTCTTCACCAACAACACAATTGGAACACAATATTATCCATAATTTCTTATGATCCAATTCTTCTTCAGTCTTCCTTATTCACTGTAGAGCTTTCACATGCATATGAAGATATTGAAAATGCCATGGCTTGAGTCAGGCACACCTTAGTCTTCAAAGTGACACCATTGATCTTAAAAACTTGAAAGAGGTCCTTTGCAACAGATTTGCCCAATACAATACAAAGTTTGAATTCTTGCCTGCTGGTTCCGTGGACATTAATGTTGTATCCGAGTAAAATGAAATCCTTTGCCATCTCAAACTTTTCTTCATTTATCTTGGTGTTGTTTATTGTTACAGTTGTGAGAATTTTTGTTTTCTTTATGCTGAGATATAATCCATACTTAAGACTTTACTCTTTGTTGTTCATCAGCCAGTGCTTCAAGTCCTATTCACTTTCAGCAAGCAAAGTTGTGTTATCTGCATATCTCAGGTTGTTAGTGAGTCTTTCTCCAATCATTATGCCATGTTCTTCTTCATAGAGTCCAGCTTCTTGGATTGTTTTCTCAACATACAGATTGAATAAATATTGTGAAAGGATACAACCTTGATGCACACCTGTCCTGATTTTAAACCTTTCGGTGTCTCCTTATTTTGTATGAAAGACAGCTTCTTGATCTATTTACAAGTTGCTCATGAGTACAATTAAGTGTTCTGAAATCCCTGTTCTTTGCAATAGTATTCATAATTCTTATTATCCACACATCACACGGTCTAATGCCTTTGCCCTAGTTAATAAAACATGAGTAAACATATGTTCTGGTTACCTAGTACCACTCTGAACAGAATATACCACAAATGGAATGGCCTTAACAAACAGGAGTTTATTCTCTTACAGTTTGGGAGACTAGAAGTCTGAGTTCAAAGTGCCAGCCTTGAAGGGCTGGGTGAATGCCCCTCGACCTTGGTCTTTAGCTCTGCCTCTTGCTCCCGGCCCACTGAAGCTAGAGGCATCTCTTCATTCAAGCAGCTACTGGATGCTGAGGCTAATAAGCCCAAGTCAACAAATAAAATGGCACAGTCCATTTGATGTTACCAAACCACAAGGCAGGCCATTAATTCAAGTTCATTGAAAGTGCCAACGTAGGCAGAGCATGGCAGAATGCTGAATAACATGGCTACATTCAGGGTTCAAGTGTGCCATAAGCTAGAGACCATTTCCAAAGCTGTTTCTTATATAGGGGAAACAGACCACATACCCAAAGGCAGCTACTCAGCTGCTCACAGTAGATTCCACCATGGAGTTGACTACCAGTCTCATCATGGAGAATACTACATCCAGATGCCCAGCCACTCAATAAGGCCCAGCCAAGTTGACACAATAGCTTAACACCACAGCATCTTTAGGGTATTCTTTGTCATTACCCCAGACTCATCTCTTATCAGCACTGATGTCCCTCATTCTACATCTTCTGAATCCAGCTTGAATTTCTGGCAGTTCCCTATCAATGCACTACTGCTACTATTTTTGAACTGGCGTCAACAAATGTGGGTGTGATATTAATGATATATTTTTTTAATGTAATTTCTGCATTCTGTTAAATTACCTTACATTTAAATGGGCACAAATATTGATTTCTTCCAGTCAGTTGGCCAGGTAGCTGTCTTCTTGACTTCTTGGCATAAGCAAGTGAAGTCATCTAGCACTGCATCCATTTGTTGAAATATTTTAATGTGTACTCCAACAATTCCTGGAGACTTGTTTTTCACTAATTCCTTCAAGGTAGCTAGAACTTCCTGTGTTACCATTGGATCATGAACATATGCTATCTCTTGAAATAGATGAACATCAACAAATTATTTTTGATACAGTGATCCTGATTATTCTATCTTCTTTTGATTTTTCTTGTATTATGTAATATTTTCACAATAGAATACTTCAGTATTGCAACTCGAATCTTGAATTTTTTTCTTCAGTTCTTTAAGTTTGTGAAATACCAATCATGTTCTTCCTCTTTGATTTTCTAACATCAGGTCTTTGTATATTTCATTATAATACTTACTTTGTCCTCTTGATCTGAACTTTGAAATCTGTTCAGATCATTTACCTCATCATTTCTTCAATTTTCTTTAATTACTTTTCTTTCAAGATCAAGTCACAAGGTTTCTTCTGACATCCATTTTTGTCTTCTCTTCCTTCCCTGTGTTTTCAATGGCATTTTGCTTTCTCCATGTATGTAGTTTTTGATGCTATCCCACAAGTCATATGGTCTCTAGTAGCTAGTGTTTCATGCATCAAATGTATTCTTCAGATGGTCTCTAAATTCAGATGGGATATACTTAAGGTCATATTTTGGCTCTTGTGGATTTTTTTTTTCCAGCTTCAACTTAATTTTGCAAAGGAGAAATTGATGGTCTGATCCACTATTGGTTCTTGGCTTTGTTCTGACCAATGGTATTGAGCTTTTTCATTGCCTCTTTCCACAGATGACGTGGATTAAATTCCTGTGTAACATTCCATTTGGAAAAGTCCATGTGCACAGTCACCATTTCTCTTGTTGATAAAAGTTATTTGCAATGAGAAAGTCATTGGTGATACAAAATTCTGTCATGTAATCTCCAGCATCATTTTTATCACCAGGGCCACATTTTTCAACTGTTGATGCTTCTTCATTATTTCCAACCTTCATATTCCAATCACCAGTAATTATCAATATGTCATGGCTGCATGTTTAATCAATTTCAAACTGCAGAAGTTGGTAAAAATGTTCCATTTCTTCATCTTTTGGTTTAGTGGTTGGTGCATAAATTTGAATAATAGTCTTATTAATTGGTCTTCCTTATAGGCATGTGGATACTGTTTTGGTTCTTTTGTAGTGCTCTAACAGAGAATACAACAAGTGGATAGTTTGAACAAACAGGAGTTTTTCCTCTTACAGTTTAGGGGGCTGGGAGTCTGAGTTCAAAGTGTCAAGCTCTAGGGGCTGGGTGAAGACCCTTTTACCTTGGGCTTCAGCTCTGCTTCTTGGTCCCTGCCCACTGATGCTGGTGGCTTCTCTTATTTCAAGCAGCTGCTGACTGCTGAGGCTAACAAACCCAAGGTCAACAAATAAAATAGCATAGTCCCAAATTTATCACGCAACACGGCAGACCACTAGTGCAATTCCAGGAACAGTCCAAAGATTGGCAGACAAGGAAGGCTGCTGAATGAAGACTGGCTACACGTAGTGACCAAGTGTGCCAAAAAGCTCAGAGAACTTTCTCAAAGCTTATTCTTATAAACTGGAAGCAGACCACATCCCTCAGGCAGCTACTCAGCTGCTCCAGCAGATTCCACCATGGACCTGATTACCAGTCTCATCATGGAGAATCAATATGTTCAGCTATCAAGCCACTCAAAACCAGGACTAACCAACTTGACAGACAACGTTAACTACCACAGATATTAAACTATCAGTAATAGTATTGTGCTTCAGGACAGATCTTGAAATATTCTTTTTGAGAATAAACGAAATGTCGTTTCTCTTGATCTTGTTGTCAATGATGAACTGACACTTGTATTAACATAAAATTTAATCTCCTATAAGAAAAAACAAATAATTGAATTCAAAATCTCTTTTATACATTATTAATACAGCTCTCCCAGCTTTTTGTTTTGTTTTTGGTTACTATTAGCATGGAATTCTTCCATAGTGATACTGCCTTGCAAACCCCAGGAGGGGTAGTTATGAGTCAGGTCTGACTCGATGGCACATAACAACAACAACAACATAATTTCACTAATAACCAGTTTGCTTTTTGCATCTAATGTGAGTCTATGGCAATGAATGTATAGCTGGATCATATTTTAAAAATCATCTTTTCCAATCTCTGTGTTTTAAACAGTGTACATTTAATCCATGTACACCTAAAGTGATTACTATTAATGAAACATTTACTTCTGCCATGTAGCTATTTACTTACTATATGTCTTATTGTTTTGTGTTATTCAGCTCATCCAATATTGTCTTTTTTTTGTTTTAATGATTTTTTTAGTATACCATTTTTGGTTTTCTCTTCATTTCCTTTTACATATTTTTCTTAGTTATTTTGTTAGTGACTCTCTTATGGATAAGAGTTAACATCCTACATTTATAGCAATCTGGTTTGAATTGGTAACATTTTTGCTCCAATAGCATATATTAATTCTCCTCCTATCCAACTTGCTACCCCTTCTTTATAGTTATTGTCATAAATTACATCTTTTTATATATTATGTTCCCATTAACATAATTATTTATCTTTAAATCAGATAAGAAACAAACAGAAGAGTTAAATACCATAAATACAATAATACTAGTTTTTGTATTTCTTATGCAATTATCTTTACTAAACCAAACCAAAAATCAAACCTACTAGAAATTTTTACTTTATGTGAATGTTCCTTTTATATAAATAAATAGAAACATGCATAAAGAATCTGTAAATATATATACAAATAAAACAATAATGATCCAACAGAAGAGATAATTGAGCTGAAAGAGCAATAATCTTATTGAACAAAAAAATATGAAACAATTATGAATTACAAGACTGAATTACTCAAATTATTGATCAAAATGTATTTTTGTTTATTAATAGAATGCATTTGTGTTGAATATTAGTTTTGAGATCATAGAAAATTTGAACAAATAGCTGTGAATGGAAGTATGTTATATTTCTTATTGAAAACTTGACCTAAACTTTCCAAACTCCTTGAGTGCTTCAAGTAAATAAATTCTTAAGAACTGTAGAATTAGAATTTGTGCTACTATGGTCAGTCTCCAAGTACTAAATTCATGCTCCTTAGAATCTATGCTAATACCAGGCTAGTGAAACAAGCAAACAAACAAATAACAACAGAAAGGTGGGGGGCAGGATTATAGCAGAACCCTCCAGAAAATGTCATCATTAAATTTAAGTGTTGCAATTTTCTTTTCTCAATATGCTGAAAAATGCTTATTTCTAAAAGGATAGTTCTACTATTATCAGGGATTAACTTGTTCTGTTTGACCAAGAGTTTTGTATCTTTGAAGTTTCAAGCAAGGTAGAGGAGATAGATACATCAGGGACTGCTGATCAATATTCTCATTTTTTTTTTTTTTCTCCTGAAAGAGAAAGAAAAGTGACAATTAAGTTTGAAAAGCAACCTATTTCAGTAATACAATTTTATACATTCCCAGATTCAACTAAATTTTTCATTGCTCTTCTGTCACCCAAAACATTTAAAATCCAGAAATAATTTCATGAATAGGTTCGAATCATGAAATATGTGATACAATATTGAGATAAATATATTACCCAAGAGATTTGCATGCCTGGCAAAGGTGATTTTATTTTATTCCACTCTGACTGTCCAAAATTATTTTTTTAGTGAAACTGACATTTAATGTTGTGATTTTATATCTGATCGATGAAGCTTTTATTTATATCAAGGGCTTTCATGATGAGAAAATAAAAGTTACAATTTACAACTACTCCTCTCTTACCACGGCATATTTCCAAGGAATGACATTCCATATCAATACAGTTTAAAAGTTTGTAGGTTAAATAAATAAATAAATGCCTTAAGACTTCAAACTTCTTAGGTTAGCTGCAAAGTAAACATTTCACAATCAGCTCCTATCACTTCATCATATCTGTTCTTATTAAATTCTGTCCTCTTTGTTAGTAAATTCATTAAATCAATTTTATCCCTTGATTTAATCATTCCAGTTGCATTGCTTAAAGCTGACCATACCTTAATTCTTGAAATCAATTATTCGTAGTTTCATAATATTACGTTTATCTGTTCACCTAATTTCCTTGTTGTTGTTGTTGTTGTTGTTTGCCGTCGAGTCGGGCCCGACTCATAGCGACTACGGAAGTAGGATTGCCCAACCTTCCTTCCGAGACCTAATTTCCTTAGTCACCATTTTTTTTTTTTTTTTAATTAAACAAAACTTTTTGTTGTGATTGGGTAAAATTTTACAAAACAGATTCCTTTTACATTCAGCAGTTCATATACACCTTTTGTTTGGTGATAATGGTTACATTCCCCACAGTGTAACATCTCACCTGCAACTTCCATGCTAAGGTTTCTCTTTCCCTGTGTCCTTCTTGTCTATGCATTCCTGCCCCTCTACTTTTCTCCCTGTGCAAATGCTGCCCTTCTCATCAACCATGGTTGACTGCTGTAAGGTGTGCATCTCCCAGGTGCAGGTGTTCAGCTCATTGGCCTATCTAGTTAGGTTGAGAGTTAAGCCACAGGAGTAAGATCAATTCCTAGCCTGCAGGGTGACTCTGGGCCAAAATCTCAGGGGTTTTATAAGTCTTATTAGAGGAGAAAGCCTGGTCTTATTTTTTTATGAGTTTGAGTTTTGTTCCACAATTTTCTTCCACTCTTTACAGGATCTCCAATTTTGTTCTCTTTCTGAGTGTTCAGCATTGGTCCCTGGGCATTAATAGATGGGCATCTATTTCTTCTTCTCTGTAGGTCATCTAGCTAGAGGTTCTTATAGTCCATTATTCTTTTGGACTAATAGTTTACATGAATCTTTGATTTTCTTCACACTTCTTTGATCCTGTAGAAGAGAGACCAATAGTTGCCACTTAGATGGCTACTCACAAGATTTTAAGACCCTAGTTGCTATTCACAAGGGTAAGATTCAGAATAATATTTCTGTATGCCTTGTTGTGCCAGTTGAGTTTCATGTCCCCCTGACCATGGTCCCTGACATGCAAGCCTAGTGACCTGGGTGCTTATTTGTGGATAAGAAGTTATCCTAGTTTTGCTTCATATTAACTTTCAACTGTATATGGACATTTTTATAGCACATACAAATACATATGTGGGAATACCATCTGACAAACCTATGCATGATTGTAAATATATTTCCACTGGCCTATTCACACTTGTCTACCTGTTAATCCACCACTGGATTCATGTTTGCTATTACTGGTAATGGGAGCTCTGGTAGCATAGTGCCTAAGGCCCTTGACTTCTAACCAGATGGCTGGCGGTTCAAGCCCACCAGCCACTCCTAGGTAGGAAAGTTGGGCAAATCTACTTCAGTAGTGATACTGCTTCGGAAACCCAAGGAGGAGTTGCTATGAGTCATGTCCAACTCGATGGCACATAACGAAAGCAACAATTACTGGTAGTGCAGTAGTGTGTCTGGAATAGTATTTACCTTTCTTGTATGTGCCTCTGTGCACCTCTCCGTGCCTTCCTTTTCCTTAGTGGTAGTCACACACATTTGTTATATTGCTTTTCTCTTCATCCATATCAAACCTGTCTCTAAATTATCCATCTATTTTCCCTCACTTTCCCTTCCATTCCATCCTTGGTGACCAACAACAACAAAAAAATAACCTCTAAGATATATCTAGGATCTAAAGGTAAAACTCAAAACAGTAAAATCTTCTCTAAGTGCACATCTTCAGAAATTGTTCACTTCTCCCTTAAAACGTTTGCTCCTCTACTTACATTCATCTCTTTAAAATGTGCTTTGGATAAAAAACTCCTCCTAGAAATCCTGTCCTTCAATTCATGAAAACACAAAAGTTCCATCTATTCCAAATTCCTAATACACTTTTAAACTATGTTTTATCAGATTCATTATACTCAATCTCACACAACCATATCATTTCTTATTTAAATTTTAGAAATTACATCTAATAAACTCTTTGTTCCTACTCATATCCTTTTGATAGCTCCCAGCAAAAGCAAAGATCAATTGTAATTTGTTGTAACCATTATAACTCAATTTCCTATTCTAAACTTAATAATAGGCATTAATCAAATATTTTAAATCAATAAGTGAAAGTGCTTACAATTCTTGTTATTGGAATACTATTTTTGTTGTTCTTGTTAGGTGCTATCTGATTAGCCCCATCTTATAGGGACCCCATGTACAACACAATGAAACACTGCCCAAGCGTGTGCCAGCCTCACAATCCTGGCTATAAGTGAGGCTATTGTTGAAGGCATTGTAACAATCCATCTCACAGAGAGCCTTCTCCTTTTTTTATGACCCTCCTATTTACAAAAAAAAAAAAAAAAAAAAAAAAAGCATGATATCCTTCTACAGAGAATGGTCCCTTCTAACAACATGACCAAAGTAGGTCAGATGAAGTCCAATCATTCTCATTTTCAAGGAGCATTCTGGCTACACTTCCTCCATCTAGCAGATTTGTTATTTCTTCTGGCAGTCCATGGTACTTTCACTATTCTTTCTAAAACCACAAAACAAAGGCATCAACTCTTTTTCAGTCTTCCCAATTCATTGTCTAACTCTCACATGCATATGGGGTGACTGAAAATATTATGGCTTGGGTTAGGTGCACCTTAGTCTTCAAAGAGCCATCTTTGATCTTCAGCACTTTAAAGAGTTCGTTTGCAGCAGATTCACCCAGTTCAATATGTCATTTGATGTCATGACTGTTGCTTCCATTGGTGCTGATTGTGGAACCAAGTAATATGAAATCTTTGGCAACTTCAAACTTTTCTCAATTTATCATGATGCTTTATATTGGTCAGTTTTGAGGATTTTCATTTTTTTTTTTTTTTTTTTTTTTATGTTGAGGTGTAATCCAAACTGCAGACTGTCGTCTCCAATCTTTATCAGTACGTGCTTCAAGTCATCCTCACTTTCAGCAAGCAAAGTTGTGTTGTCGGCATATCGAAGGTTGTTAGTGAGTCTTCCTCCAATCCTGATGCCACATTCTTCTGCATATAATCCAACTTCTTGAATTATTTTCTCAGCATAAAAATTGAATATGTATGGTGAAAGGATACAACCATGACACACTCCCTGTCTGCTTTTAAACCACACAGTACCCCCTGGTTCTGTTTGTACAACAACCTACTGGTCTATGCACAGGTTCCTTATGAGCACAATTAAATATGCTGGAATTCACATTTTTTTCTCAGTGTTATCTATAATTTGTTATGATCTACACATCAAGTGCTATTACATAGTCAATAAAACACAAGTAAACACCCTTCTGGTATTCTTTGCTTTCAGCCAAGATCCACCTGACATCTGCAATGATATCCCTCATTTCATGTCCTCTTCTGAATCCAGCTTGCATTTCTGGAAGTTGTCTGTCACTATACTGCTGAAAACTTTTTTGAATTATCTTCAATAAGATTTTACTAGCATGTGATATTAATGATATTCTTTGATAATTTCCACATTCTGTGGAATAATCTTTCTTTGGAATGGGTACAAATAGGGAATCTCTTCCAGTTAGTGGGTCAGGTAGCTGTCTTCCAAATTCTTAGTATAGAAATTTCTTGGCACTCAGCCTCCAGTGTAGCATCTGTTTGTTGAAACATCTCAATGGGTATTCCGTCAGTTGCTGGAGGCTTATTCTTCACCAATTCCTTCAGTGCAACTTCAATTTCATCCTTCAGTATCACTGATTCTTGATCATATGCCACCTCTTAAAATAGATGAACATCGACCAATTCTTTTTGATACAATGACTCGTGTATTCTGTCTTCTTTGGATGTTTCCTGAATCATTCAATACTATGCCCATAGAATCTTTCAATATTGCAATTTGAGGCTTAATTTTTTCCTCAGTTCTTTCAGCTTAGAAATGCTAAGAGTGTTCTTCTCTTTTGGCTTTCTAATTCCACGTCTTTGCACATTTCATTATAATAATTGACTTTGCCATCTTGAGCAGCTCTTCAAAATCTTCTGTTCAGCTTTATTATCTTGTCATTTCTTCCATTTACTTTAGGTACTCTCCATTAAAGGGCAAGTTCTGGAGTCTTTTGAAACATCCATTTTGGTATTTTCTTCCTTTGCTTTCTTTTTAATGATCTTTTGCTTTTTTCATGGATGATGTTCTTGATGTTATCCAACAGTTCCTCTGGTTTTTGGTCATTGGTGTTCAATGCATAAAATCTGTTCTTTATATGGTCTCTAAATCAAGGAGGGATATAATCAAGGTCATGTTTTGGCTCTCATGGGCTTCTTTTAATTGTCTTCAGCTTCAGCTTGAACTTACATATGAGCAGTTGATTGTCTGTTCCACAGACAGCTCTTGGCCTTGTTTTGGCTAAAGATATCAAACTTCTCAATCACCTCGTTCCACAGATATAGTTGATCTTATTCTTGTGTAATCCATCTGGTGAAGTCCACATGTACAAGCACCATTTATGTTTTTTAAAAAAGGTATTTGCAATGAATAAGTCATTGGTCATGCAAAATTATATCCTGTGATCTCCAGAGTCATTTCTATCACCAAGGCCATATTTTCCAACTATTGGTGATTCTCCTTTGTTTCCAATGTTTGCATTCCATTCAGCAGTGATAATCAACACATCTTGATTGCATGTTTGGTCAATGTCAGACTGTAGAAGTTGATAAAAATCTTCAATTTCCTCATCTTTGGCTTTGGTGGTTGGTGCATAAATTTGAATAATAGTACTACTAACTGGTCTTCCTTGTAGGTGTATGGATATTTTCCTATCACTGACAGCATTGTACTTCAAGATAGACCTTGAAACATTCTTTGTGATGATTAATGCCAAGCCATTCCTCTTCAATTTTTCAGTCCATTGTAGTAGATCATATATTTATCTGACTCAAAATGGCCAAAAACATTCCATTCCAGCTCACTAATGCCTAGGATATCAATCTTTATGTGTTCTATTTCATTTTTGGCAACTTCTAATTTTCCTAGGTTCATACTTCATGTATTCTATTTTCCAGATATTAATGGCTATTTGTGGTTGTTTCTTTTCATTTTGAGTCATGCCACATCAGCAAATGGAGGTCCCAAAAGCTTTACTTTATACACATCACTAATGTAGGCTCTACTCTGAGAAAGCAGCTCCTCCCCATTCATATTTTGAGTGCCTTTCTACCTGAGGGGCTCGTCTTCCAGCACCATATCAAACAATGTTTCAGGGCTATTCATAAAGTTTTCCAGTAATATATCAGACAGTGTTTCACTGTTATTCATAAGGTTGTTACTGGCCAATTCTCCCTTCCTTCTTTTGAGTCTATGTTAGTCTGCAAGCTCTGCTGAAACCTGTCCACCATTGGTGACCGTGCTCATATTTGAAATACTGGTGGCATAGCCTCCAGCCACACAACTACAATCAAACCACCACAGTATGACAAACTGACAGACAATTGCTCCTGAAATACTATTAGAAACTCATTAAAAAAAAAAAAGATGCCTTGTATCAGTGAGTCTAATTTAATTGAACTTTCAGTTTCAATTTTCTTGCTTATTTACATCTCTCATTGATGTTATAAATGTAATAACAGTTCTTTCACTTTGATAAGAATTCACCAGCACAGAATTTTGGAAGAATCTTGCTTGTAAAACTTAGATGACTAAATTTTGCCTTTACCTCTCTGTATGAGAGTAGAGTAAGCAATTTAATCTATTCTCTTATCATAAATAAATTAATAGAAAGGTCAAGCAGAAATATATTGGGACCATATAATCTTTGCAGTAGATTGGAGTAAGGTGAAGTAGTCCTTCCTTTTTCCCTTTTTCCCTGTAATGACATTATGTATGTATTCCCTTTGCCATGAGACTTTGCTTTGCTTCTCACTAGAGCCAAATTATTCAATATTTCACAGATTCAAGTTTGATATCATTTGGCCAATGGAATGTGATTAGAAATAGCAAAGTGCTGGTTTCAAACCAAAGATTTATCATTCATTGCATGTATCTACTCCCTCTGCTTGAACTTCTGAAATCTACCATAAGAAGAGCAAGTTAATGTAGCTGAACTGATAAATAAATGGAATAAAGTGCATCCCTAAAACTAGACTATATAATTAATTGTGTGCAAAATATTTTAAATCAATTCACATTAAAACAATTAATCCTGCTCCTACCCACACCACCATCCATTTTAACAGACTTTCCCAAATAGAGTGGTCACTCATTTTAGTCTTTTTTTTTAAGTGTATAATACTAATCCTTTCAGTAAGTAACTAGCACCAGACATGATCCAATAAGTATATATATTTTAAAAAAGTAGCTATATACTTGGAAGAATTGTCCAATTTTTGTTGTTGTTGTTGCTGTTCTCTTTATGACTTTTACTAATGTAGTTCATGACCATGATACTGAAAAAAATTGAGAATGAGGTATTGGAATGATAAATTCAATAATGTAATGTTACTCTGTGCCTATATATTTTCTGATGATACTTGTTCTTCATGTCATTTCCTATCAACCACTCAACTACATCATGAATCAATGTGAAATCCATAAACAAAATCAAGATTGACTCTAAAATCACTTTACACATTTCCAAAAGAGATAAGAATCTCTCACTTTCACTCTTCCCAGTGCTGAAAGTCGCAGCTTTAAAACTGGTAATTTTGCCTTATTCTGCATACCTACATACCAACCAGAAAGTTTGTTTTTCACATTCAAAAAGATTCTTGAGCAACAAGCTTTTTTTAAAATTTCTGGGAGTGGAGACTAAGGCTCCATATAGGCAGGGTCGGGTTTGGCTCTGATTAAGATTTTGAGAACAGAAAATTTGATAGAAATAAATGAGATATATTGCTATGGGAAAGGAAAGGAGAAGGAAAAATTCCAAAACAGAACTGTGCCTTGAAATTGAGATAAATATAGTTTCAAAACTTAAATCCTTGGTAGAAAATTAGTTGACGGATTTGTTATCGGAAGCTCCATGTAAAGTAATGTGATATAAATGCCAAACTCTTGCCAATAATCTTTGCGGGCAGAAGAAGAATAATTATGATAATTCTTCTTAAAATTAGTTTTTAGTTTATTTCTTGGGTGATCAAGAATACAGAATTTGTGTATCTCCATCAACCAAAAAAAATTATGCTATCTATACTTCCTCAAATTTGCATTATTTATAATTCTATTATTGGGAAACCCAAGGAGGGGTCACTATGAATCGGATCCGACTCGATGGCACACAATAACAAAAGCAGCAATTATATTTTTGACACTATACATTTATTATTTTTGCCCCAAAGAGATTTTGTTATTCCAACAGTCCATTACTCAAACCCAGGGTAAGAATTGATGATAATTAAGTTTAATGATGACCAGCTAGAGTCAAATGGTATGATCTGTTAATGCCATAAGAATGTAAGAGGAATGGAAACCAAGTGAAGCATATTTTAAGAAGTGTATTCAGATAATGGAAGAGCTAGACATTACAGTATAATCTGCAAAAACCAGTACCTGTGCAAGGTGGAAAACTTTTAGAGATTAAAAAGTCAAACATTTTCCACTCATAGCAATAGAAAAGTGGTAAGATTACATGCTGCAAAAGGTAGAAAACTTTAGAGATCCAGAAAAATAAGGTAACCCTGGCTACTTTAGCCCTCACAGATTTCATTGTATAAGGAATAGTGTCTGCAACTAAGGATGCTTAAACAAGGGGAGAGAAAATTGTAGTAGAAATAAAAAAAATTGTGATTAATCTTTAAATAATTTTAAATATGCAAATAGCACATGGATCTTTTCTATTTAAAACAAAGTATATTTAAGATTAACCAACATCCTCATTTAGCACAACCAATTGTCTACTTCTTCACATTGTTCTTCTTTAAGTTGCTCTGATGGTGCAGTGTCCAAGGCATTTGTCTCCTAATCAGAAGGTAGACAGTTGAAACCCACCAACTGTTCCATAAACAGACCAATCTACTTTCACAAAGAATTAGAGCCTTGAAAACCTAATGGGGGTCACTATGACTTGGAGTCTACTCAATGGCAGTGGGTTTGGGTTTTTAGTTTTACATTATTTAAGGAGACCTGGTAGTGCAGTAGTTACCCTGCTAATCCCAAAGGTCAGCAGTTCAAACCCATCAAACACTCCGTAGGAGAAGGATGTAGCAGTGAGTTTCTGTAAAAGATTTATAGTCTCAGAAACTCTATAGGGCAAGTTCTACTCTATTGTAAAGAGACCCTGTGAGTCAGAATTGACTTGACGGCAATGGGTTTTGTTTTGTTTTTGGTTACCCTCTTCACTCTCTTTACCAAGTATTCAAAACTTCCTTTCAAATAGTTTTTATATATTCTCTGCACAACAGACAAACATTGTTTAATATATGCACTCAGATATACATAAATACATGGAGATAGTAGACCAATCAATAGATATTTTAAATTGTTGGTCTTTTTTACGTTGTTGTTTGTCTTTGTGGTGGCACAAATTGTTTTAGATAATACTGATTTTCTTTTTAAGTTACATTGAGAAATAATGTGTTCTTATGATAGAACAATTTTGATACAGATATATACAGTTCACTCATTTAAAAGTCACTTTTCAAAATTCACTACCACAGAGCAGATTCAGACTAATAGTGACCTCCAGTGGGTTTCCAATCTTTATGGAAGGAACTGCCTCATCTTCCTTCCAAGAAGTGGCTTGTGAGTTCAGACCACCAATCATTTGGTTAGCAGACAAATGCCTTAACCATTGTAGCAACAGAGTTCCTTTAACAGCTACATAGTATTTTTTTTATTATAGCTATTGTTGTTGTTAGGTGCTGTCACGTTGGCTTTCCTGGAGACTCTATGTACAACAGAACAAATACTGCACCGTCCTGCACCAGCATTACAATCCTTGCTATGCCTGAGCCGCTGTATCAACCCATCTCATTGAGGGCCTTCCCCTTTTTTGATGACCCTCCTCTTCACCATGGATGATATCCTTCTCCAGGTAATGGTCCCTTCTGACAATAAGACCAAAGCAGGTGATATGAAGTCAGGCTGTTCTCAGTTTAAAGGAGCATTCCAGCTGTACTTCTTCCAGGACAGATTTGTTCCTTCTTCTGGCAGTCCATAGTATTTTAAGTATTCTTCCCCAACACCACAACTTAAAAGCATCAACTCTTCTACATCTTCTTTATCTATTTTCCAGCTTTCACATATGTATGAGGCAATTGAAAAGACCACAGGTTGGGTTAGGTGCACCTTAGTCTTCAAAGAGACATTTTTGCTCTTCAGCACTTTAAAGAGGTTTTTTGCAGCAGATTGGCCCAGTCCAATATGAAGTCTGACTTCTTTTTTATTTTTAATTCTGATTTGGGTGAAAGTTTACAGAGCAAATTCACTTTCTATACAGCAGTTCACATAAACTTTGTCTCATGACATTGACTACAATTTACCCCAATGCACCCATTCCCCTCCCACTTCCTCCCCATAGTTACCTCTTCCCTGTGTCCATCCCTCCATGCATTCTTGCCCTGAGTGTCTCCCTGTGTATAAACAGCCCTTCTTTCTCCCATGATTCTTCTCTCCAAGGAGAGTATCTACCTCAGGTAAATGTTCAACTCATATACCTGTCTTTTGTTTGGTGAGAAGCCACAGGTATGGGTTCAATTCCAGACCTGAAGGGAAGCTAGAGGCCATAGTATCAGTGGTTCCATTAGGCTCTATCAGACCAGCAAACCTGGTCCCCCCCCCCTTTTTTTTCCAAATAATTTTGAGTTTTGTTCCACATTTTTCTCCCTCTCTATCCAGGATCTCCTACCTAGATCTCCCTCCATAAGTTTGACAGTGGTAGCCGGGCACCATCTAGTTCTCTTGGTTTTATAGTCATATAGGCTGCCTAGGAGCTCTGGTAGCATAGTGGCTAAAGCACTTGACTGCTCACCAGAAGGCTGGCAGTTCAAACCCACCAGCCACTCCTTGGAAGAAAGGTTGGGCAATCCTACTTCTGTAGTGATACTGCCTCGGAAACCCAAGGAGGGGACGCTATGAGTCGGGGCCGACTCGACGGCAAACAACAACAACAACAAGGCTGCTGATCACATGGTGTATCAGTCACTTGGACTAACTGTTTTCATGAATGTTTGGCTTTCTTCATTCTTCTTTGCTTTGGATGAGGAGAGACCCATCATTGAATCTAGATGACTGCTTGCAAGCTTTTAAGATTCCAATCACTAATAGCCAAAGTAGGAAGTAGAACAATATTTTGTGTAGTGTGTTATGCCAAATGATCCTGATGTCCCCTGCAACTATGGTACCAAGCAAACAGGTTCAACTACTCAGTCCCTCTCGGTAGCTGGTTGTGACCAAGAAGTGACTACAACCTTGTCCTTTGTCAGCTCTACTACACACCTGGAGATTCTTATAGAACATACAAATACACTTGTAGAAACAGTGTCTGCCAACCCTATACATGGTCTCGGGTACACTCCCCCTGCATAGACATACCTAATAGTTCAGCCTGTCTGCCCATCTGTCCATCCATATACCCACATTTGCCTTCACTGACAACACAACACTGTATGTGCAAAAGGGTTCATCTTTGTTGTCTGTACCTCCCATGTACCTCTCTGTGTCTTTCTCTTACTCAATGTTGATCACTCACATTTGGTACATTATGCTTCTATTCACCCAAATTAGCACTTATCTCTACTTATTTAACAGTGTTCTCTCCCCTCCCCTCCCACCTCTGGAAACCAACAAAGAAAATTCCTTCCATATATAAACCTTTCTTTGACTTACACAATAATGGATTAATACAATATCTGTCCCTCTATGATTGACTTATTTCACTCAGCATAATGTCCTCTGTTCTGGTTACCGAGTGCCGCTCTGACAAGAATATACCACAAATGGGATGGCCTTACCAAACAGAAGTTTATTCCCTTACAGATTGGAGGCTTTGAGTCCAATTTCAAAGTGCCAGGCTCTAGGGGTTGGGTGAAAGCCCCTCAACCTTGGGCTTCAGTTCTGCCTCCAGCTCCCAACCCACTGAAGCTTTTCTTCACTCATACAGATGCTGGATGCTAAGGCTTCCAAGCCTAAGGTTGATGAGTAAAAAGGCACAGTCCCTATGTTAACAAACCACATGGAAGGCCATTAACTCAAGTCGATTATAAGTTCCAAGGTCAGCAGAGCATGGCAGGCTGGGTACAAGCATGCCGTAAGCTAGAGACCATTCCCAAGGCTTCTCCTTATAGATAGGAAAAAGAACACATCCTAAGGCAGCCACTCCACTGCTTGTAGTAGATCCCACCATGAAGTTGATTGCCAGTCTCATCATGAGGAGAAATACATCCTGCTGCCCAGCCACTCAACCAGGCCCAGCCAAGTTGCTACACAAACTGAACCACCACATCCTCCAAGTTTATCCTTGTTGTGCAATGTTTTGCAGATTCTACATTATTCTTTAGGGTTGCATAGTATTCCATTGTGTGTATGTACTAATAGTTTGGTTATCCATTCTTCAGTTGATGGAAACCTAGGTTGTTTCCATCTTTTTGCTATTGTAAATAGTGCTGCAATGAACATGGGTGTGCATATGTGTGTTCTCACCATGGCTCTCACTTCTTTAGAATATATATACTTAGTAATGGAATGGCTGGGACAAATGGTATTTCTAATTCCAACTTTTGAAGGAATCCCCATACTGCTATCCATAATGGTTGTACCACTTTACAGTCCCACAAGCAGTGTATGAGATTCACAAACTCTTCACATCCTTGCCAGCATTTGTTATTTTCTATCTTATTGAACTTTGCTACTAGTGCTGATGCAAAATGGTATCTCATTGTTTTGATTTGCATCTCTCTAAAGGCTAATGATCATGAGCATTTCTTCATATGTTTGTTGGCCACTTGATACCCTCCTTGGTGAAGTGTCTATTCATGTCTTCTGCCTATTTTTTAATAGGATCATTTGTCTTTTTGTAATTGAAGTGGAATTTTCTATAAATTCTACAGATAAGTCTCTTGTCAGGTATATCATTGCCAAATAATTTTTCCCAATCTGTAGGTTCCCTTTTACCTCTTTTGGAAAAATCTTTGGAAGCACATAGAAATTTACTTTTTAGAAGATCCCATTCATCTTGTTTTTCTTCTGCTGTTTTTGCATTTTGGGTTACAATTGACAGTCTATTTATGCCATATTTTAGGGGCCCTAAATTTGCCGCTAATTTTCCCTTGAGGAACTTTCTGGTTTTAGGTTTCACGTTTAAGTCTTTGATCTATCTGGAGTTCGTTTTTGTGTATGGTATGAGGTACAGAACTTGTTTCATTTTTCTGCAAATGGATATTCAGTTTTGCCAGCACCATTTATTAAACAAACATTCTCTTCCCCATTTAATGGATTTTGGCCCTTTGTCAAAGATAAGCTGACCATAGGTTGATGGATCTATTTCTGGGTCCTCAATTCTATTCCATTGGTCTAGTGTGTCTGTCATTGAACCCACTGGGCAGTTTTGACTACTGTGGCTGTATAGTAGGTTTTGAGATCTGGCAGTGTGAGACCTCCTACTTTGTTGTTCTTCAATAGTCCTTTGCTTATCCAAGGTTTCTTTCCTCTCCATATAAAGTTGGTGTTTCTTTTTTTTTTTCTATGTCCTTAAAAACTGTTGATTTTTGGATTTCTGGATTGGGATTCCATTGAATGTATAGATTGCTTTGGGTAGAATTGACATTTTCACAATATTCAATCTTGATATCCGTAAGCATGGTATGTTCTTCCATTTATGTAGATCTCTTATGGTTTCTTGATGTGGTTTTTTATAGTTTTCTTTGTACAGGTATTTTGTGTACCTAGTAAAATTTTTCCCAAGTATTTTATTTTTTTGGTAGCTATTTTAAATGTTATTGATTTCTTTATTTCTTTTTCAGCAATCTCTTTGCTGGTGTAGAGGAATCCAAGTGATTTTTGGATGTTGATCTTATATCCTGCCACAATGCTAAATCTCTCAATTAGTTCCAGTAGATTTTTGACTGAGTCTCTTGGGTTTCCTAGGTAGAGGATCATATCAACAGCAAATAGAGATAGTTTGACTTCTTCCTTATCAACTTGGAAGTCTTTGATTTCCCTTTCTTTCCTTATTGCCCTAGCTAGGACTTCCACTACAATGTTGAATAAAAGTGGTGATCGAGGGCATTCTTGTCCAGTTCTTGTTATCAAAGAGAATGTTTTCAGTTTCTCTCCATTGAGAATAATGTTGGCTGTTGGTTTTGCATGTTGTTGTTGTTATGTGCCATCAAGTTGGACCTGACTCATAGCGACCCCTCACTGGGTTTCCAAGGAAGTATGACTACAGAAGTAGATTGCCCAACTTTCCTTCTGAGGAATGACTGGTGGGTTTGAACCACCAGCCTTCTGGTTAGCAGTCAAGTGCCTTAGGCACTAGGCTACCAGAGTTCCCTGGTTTCCCATAGTTGCTCTTTATTATGTTGAGAAATGTCCCTTCTGTTCCTATTTTGCTGAGAGTTTTGATCAGAAATGAGTGTTGGATCTCATCAAATGTCTTTTCTGCATCAATTGATATGATCATGTGATTATTTTCCTTAGTTTTATTTATATGGTGGATGACTTTGATTGTTCTAATTTTGAACCATCCTTGCATATTTGATATGAACCCCACTTGATCATAATGAATTATTTTCTTGATAGGTTGTTGGAGTCTATTGGCTAAGATTTTGTTGAAGATTTTTGCATCTATATTTATGAGGGATATTGATCTGTAGTTTTCCTTTTGAGTGATGTTTTTGCCTGGTTCTGGTATCAAGGTTATGTTTGCTTCATAAAATGAGTTAAGGAAGATTCCATCCTTTTCTATGTTTTGGAATAGTTTGAGTAGGATTGGTGTCAGTTCTTTTCTGAAGGTTTCACAGAATTTTCTGGGGAAACCATCTGGGCTAGAATTTGTTTGTTTAATTTTTTTTTTTATGACCTATTCAATTTCTTCTTTTGTTATGGATCTGTTCAAATTTTTCACATCAGTCTATTTTAGTTTAGGTAAGTGGTGTGTTTCTAGAAATCTGTCCATTTCTTCCAGATTTTCAAATTTGTTGGAGTACAGTTCTTCATAGTATCCTAATTTTATCCTTTTTATTTCAGTTGATTTTGTTGTGATGTCACCCATTTCATTTCTTATTCATGTTATTTGTATTCTCTCCTTCTTTGCCTTTGTTAAATTTGCCAGTGGTTTGTCAATTTTATTAATCTTTTCAGAAACCCAACTTCTGGTCTTGTTGTTTTTTTTTCTATTGTCTTTCTACTTTCTGTTTAATTGATTTCTACCCAAATCTTTATTATTTCCTTTATTGCAGTGACTGTAGGCTTTCCTTGCTGTTCTTTTTCTAATTGTTGGAGACATTGATGTAAAGTGTTGATTTTGGCTCTTTCTTCTTTTTTGATGTGTGCATTTATTGCTACAAATTGACCTCTGGTCACTGCTTTTGCTGTGTCCCGATGATTTTGGTATGTTGTGTTTTGATTCTCGTTTGATTCAAGAAATTTTTGAATTTCATTGTTTTATTTCTTCTCTTATCTAATCTTTCTTAAGGAGAGTGTTGTTCAGTTTCCATGTGTTAACTTTTTTCTATTGATCTTATTATTGATTTCTAGTTTGATAGCATTGTCATCTGAGAAGATGGTTTGCAGTATTTCAATGTTTTTGAACTTATTAAGGTTTGCTTTATGGCCTAATATATGGTCTATCATGGAGAATGTTCCATGTGCACTGGAAAAGAATGTATATTGTGCTGTTGTTTGGTGAAGTGTTCTATAGATGTCTATAAGTTCAAGTTGGTAGAATTTATTGCTTAGCTCTACTGCATCTTTGTTGAGTTTCTTTCCAGTAGTTCTATCTTTCATTGAAAGTAGTATATTAAATTCTCCTTCTGTGACTGTGGAGTCATTTATTTGCCTTTTCAACTCTTTTAAAGTCTGGTTTATGTATTTTAGGGCTCTTTCATTGAGTCTATAGATATTTATTATGGTTATATCTTCTTGTTCAATTGATCCTTTAAACATTATATAATATCCTTCTTTGTCTCGTATGGTGGTTTTTGTCTTAAAGTAAATTTGATCAGACATTAATATTACCACTCCTGCTCTTTTACGGTTGCAATTTGCTTGATATATCTTTTTCCAACATTTGATCTTTAGTCTATTTTTGTCTTTCTCTCTTAGGTGTGTCTCTTGTACACAGCATAATTGATGGGCTTTGTTTTCTTTTTCTTTTTTTTTTCTTTTTTAATTAGGATTTGGGTGAAGATTTACAGAGTAAATTCACTTTTCATACAGCAGTTCACATATATTTTGTCTCATGTTATTGACCAAAATTTACAATGCAG
>NW_006922081.1:776465-803331 GCF_000298275.1 Orycteropus afer afer | reverse complement strand
AGGGGTCCAAGATTATCTTCTGTGTCTGTGTTAATTGGTTTCCCTTTTCTTTGTTGAAGAGGGTCTGTGCAATCCTTCTGCCTAGTCCACCATCTTGCCCCGCCTCGGGCTTTGTTTTCTTAACCAGTCTGCAACTCTCTATCTCTTGAGTGTTACATTTATTTCATTAACATTCAGTGCAATTTTTGACAAGTTATGAATTGGTTGCTGTCATTTCATTACGTGTTTTTTCATGGTGTTCCTGGTTTCTTTGTTCCATATTATCTTCTGTGCTGAGCTCATTATGTTTATGAATTGTGTTATCATTTCCTTTGTTTCTGTTGTTTTAGTATTTGCTGAATATTTGTGCTTCTCCTTCTACTTATTGTGATATGAATGTGTATCATTTTTCTTTGAGGTTATCTTGTGATTTATAATTTTCTCCTCAAGTTTAGAAAAGTCCATTCTATATTGCAACTCTCTTAACTTCCTCACCATTTAGAATTTTGTAAGTACACAGTATTTTCCCTCTTTTCAGGTTGTAGTAGTCTTCGTTTGGGAATTGATTTCTCTGGTTCCCTGTTTACAATGTTGTAAGATTTTATTACTTTGAATATGTCCATAGCTGTGGTTTCTGGGTTATGTCACCTTGTGAATCAATGGCTATTTGTTGTTTGCTATTTTTGTTTTTCTGTTTGTAGGACTCCCTTTAGTGTTTCTTATAAGGTTGGTCTGGTTTTAACAAATTCCTTTAATTTCTGCTTATCTGGAAATCTCCTAATTTACCCATCATATTTGAGGGAAAATTTTGCTAGGTATAAAATTCTTGTTTGAAAATTTTTCTCTTCCAGGGTTTTATATATGTCGTCTCATTGCTTTTTCACTTGCGTGGGTTTTGCTGAGAAATCAGAATTTATTCCTACTAATTGTCCTTTGTAAATAACTTTTTGTTTTTCCCATGCTGCTTTCAGGATTCTTTCTTTGTCTTTGGTTTTGATGAGTTTGATGATGATATTTCTTGGTGATTTTCTTTTGGGGTCCATCCTGTTTGGTGTTTGTTGGACTTCCTGAATGGATATATTCTAATTTTTCATCATATCAGGGAAGTTCTCTTCCAACAAATCTTGGACAATTTTCTCAGTGCTTTTATTTTTCTCTTCCTGTGCTGGAATTCCAATGACATGTAGGTTATTATTTTTGATGTATCCCACATTATCCTTAGGCTTTCTTCATTTTGCTTTGATCTTTTTCTGATTAATCCCTTTCCAAAGAAGTATTCAGGTATTTGTCTACAATCTCATTAACTCTGTTTTCCATTGCTTCAATTCTACTCCTTTGTCCTTTCAATGTTTTATCTATTTCTGACAATTTAATAATAATCTTCTGAATTTCTATATGTAGATTTCCAATCATTTCTAAATTTTAATTTATTTTGTCATTTTGTTCTTGTATTTTCTTCCAAAAACTTGTAGGTTTTTTTCTGTGTTTTCCTTGATCTGTCTCTCAATCCTTTGAAGATATCTTAATAAAATTATTTTGAATTCCTTATCAGTAAGTTCCAATGCTGCTTCTTCCTTAGGGATGTGTTCTGGGTCTGTATCCTCTTCCCTTGTTTCTATCACTTTATCTTGCTTCGTTGTGTGGACTGTGATGATCTGTTGTCTTTGAGACATTGTGATGTTTTTGTATTTAGATCTCTGTTAACTCTTTGTGAAGAGAAGCTAAGGGTGAGGCAGGCTCTTCTTGTTGGTTGTTTATCATTGGTCCATTGGTGGAGAAGGAAGAGGTGACTCTCACTCAGTAAGTGATGGTGAAAGAGGTGTGGGTGTAGTTGTGTCATATGGTGACTTTTGCTGTCTCCTACTCAGTTAGACAAAAATTACAATTGAAAAACCATCAAAAAAATAAAACCTAATGGACAAAAAACACACTGTGTAATCATACAGGAAAAGTAACCAAAAAAAAATTAAAAAGGGGAAAAAATGCAATATCTTCGGAGAAAGCAATAAAAGAAAAAGGTAGAGAAATAAAATTATTAAGAAAATATGGGAAAAATGCAAAAAGAAAAACAAGGAATGTGGTTAACAATGATAAAGAGAGAAAAAAAATGGAAACAGGAACAGGGAAAAGAACAAAGGTGAAAACTAGAACCTGAGAAGGAAAGAAAAAAGAATAATAATAAAAAGGAAAAAAGTAATAATAATAATAATAGTAGTGGTAGTAGTTTTAAAACAAACTAAAAAAGGGGAGGGGGGATAGGGACTGGTTGGGGCAGGTCACCCTGGCTCTGACCAAGCAAACAGACTGGGATGGAATTTCTACTGGCCTAGAAGGTGGGTGGGAGTGATGGATGTCCACATCTCCATTCACCGAGAGATCTGAGATATAAGAATAACAAGGTGTTTTGATTACCTAGTGTTGCTCTGACAAGAATATACCACAAATAGGATGGATTGGACACACAGGAGTATATTTTCTTACTGTTTGGAGGCTTTAAGTCCAAGTTCAAAGTGCCAGGTTCTAGGGGCTGAGTGAAAGCTCCTCAACTTGGGGTCCAGTTCATTCTCATTCTCCTGGACCATATGATCTAGAGGTATTTCTTCACTCAGACAGCTACTGGCTACTGAGGCTGACAACCCAAAGTTGACAAGTAAAAAGGCATAGTCCAGATATTACCAAACCACAAGGCAGGCTATTAATTTAAGTCCATTTTGAGCTCCAAGGTCAGCAGAGCATGGCTGGCTGCTGAACAATGACATTGCACACAGGGTCCAAATGTGCCATAAGAGATTATCTACAAGGCTTCTCCTTATATACAGGAAGCAGACTGCATCCCAAAGGCAGCTACTCAGCTGTTTGTGATAGATCTTACCATAGAGTTGATTAATAGTCTCATCATGAGGAATAACTACCACCAGCTGCCCAGCCTTTTAACCAGGCCCAGCCAAGTTGACATACAAATTTAACTACCAAACAAGGGAAAGGTCTCATCTTTCCAGTTATCAGCGTCTGGAATGTCCTTGTGGTTCCCAGCAAGTGGAGCCTCTTCTTGAGTCCCTGGAATTTGGGAGAATGTTGTCACTTTAAATATCCAAAATAGTCAAACTGCTTGTAAACATTCAAAATGGCTCCACACTCCGGACAGGCTAAAGTCCACAGGTCAGCCCTCCTTCCTCTCAGCTGCGTCCCCCCTTTTATTGACCAGCAGTCCTCCATGCAATCCCTGGTTAGCAGGGCTGATTTTTAGGTTAATTCTTAGGTCCTAACACCATTTGGCAATATCCAAGATGTCAGTGCCCTCAGAATCACTGCCAGACCCCAGCTCCATATGTCTCCTTTTTTGGTGTTTTCATGCAAATTCTTCTGCTAATTTGAGTTTAGTCCACTTCTATATATTTCCCTTCAAAGCTCAGAGGTCCAAGATTACCTTCTGTGTTTGTGTTAATTGGTTCCCTTTTTCTTTGTTGAAAGGGGTCTGTGTAGTCTTTCTGCCTATTCCACCATCTTACCAAAACTCCCAAAGTCTGATTTCTTGAATGCTCCTTCCATTGGTGTTGATTGTGAAACAAAGTAATTTGAAATTTTTGACACATTCAGTCTTTTCTCCAATTGTGATGATGCTTCTTATTGGTCCAGTTGTGAGCATTTTTGTTACTTTACTTTAAAGTGCAATCCATGCTGCACACATAGTCTTTAATCTTCATCAATAAATTATCAAGTTATCTTCACTTTCAGAAAGCAGGTTGTGCTATGTGCCTATTACAGGTTGTTAATGAATCTTCCTCAAATCCTGATATTGAATTCATCTTCATATAGTCCAGCTTCTTGGATTATTTGTGCAGCATACAAATTGAATACATATGGTGAAAGGATACATCCCTGATTCATACCCTTCCTGATATTAAACCATGCAGTGTCCCTTTGTTCTGTTCGAACAACAGCCTCCTGGGCTATGTACAGTTCCTCATGAGCACAATTCAGTGCTCTGGAATTCCCTTTCTTTGCACTGTTATCCATAATTTGTAATGATCCACAAAGTTGAATGCTTTTGCAAAATCAATAAAACACAAGTAAATATTTTCTGGTATTTGCTTTCAGCCAAGATCCATCTGACATCAGTGATTATGTCATCACTTGTTCCATATCCTGTTCTGAATCCAGCTTTTATTTCTGGAAGTTCCCTGTCCATATATTGTTGAATTATCTTCAGCAAGATTTTCCTGGCTTGTGATATTCATATTGTTTGATAATCTCCACATTCTTTTGAATCACCTTTCCTTTGAATAGGCACAAATATGGATCTCTTCCAGTCAGTTTGCCAGGTCGCTGTCTTCCAAATTTCTTGACATACACAAGTAAGGGCCTCTAATGTTCCATTTGTTTGTTCAAACATCTCAGTGGGAGTTCCATCAATTCCTGGAGGCTTCTTTTTTGCCATTTCATTCAGTGCATCTTAACTTTCCTCCTTCAATCTCATTGGTACTTGACCATATGCCACCTCTTGAAATAGATGACCATCGACCAATTATTTTTTGTAGAGTGATTGTATATCTCTCCCATCTTCTTTTGATGCTTTCTGGATAGTTCAATATTTTGGCCATAAAAGCCTTCAATATTGCAACTCAAAGCTTGCTTTGCTTCTTCAGTTCTTTCAGGTTGAGAAATGCTGAGTGTATTCTTCCCTTCTTGTTCCCTGATTTCAGGTCTTTGCACATTTCACTATAATAATTTTCTGTCTTCTCCAGCTGCTCTTTGAAATCTTCTGTTCAGTGTTTTTATCTTGCCATTTTTTCCATTTGCTTTAGTTACTCCTTATTCCAGAGCCACTTTCAGAGTCTTTTCTGACATCCATTGTGGTCTTTTCTTCCTTTCCTGTTTTTTAATATGACCTTTTGCTTTCCTCATGTATAATGTTCTTGATGACAACCCACAGCTCCTCTGGTCTTCAGTCATTGGTGTTCAGTACATGAAATCTGTCCTTCAGATGTTCTCTAAATTAAAGTAAGATATAATAAAAGTCATATTTTGGCTCTTGTGGACTTGTTTTAATTTTCTTTGGATTCAGTTTTAATTTGCACATGAGGAATTGGTAGTCTGCTCCATAGCACCTTGTATTGGCTGACAATATTGATCTTCTCCCTCACTTCTTTCCACAGATGTAGTCAATCTGATTTATGTGTATTCAATCTGGTGGTGCTCATGAGTATAACTGCTATTCATGTTGTTGAGAAAAGGTATTTGCAGTGAATAAGTCTTTGGTCTTGCAAAATTCTATCATTCTATCTCCTGTACCATTTCTATCACCAAGGCCATACTTTCCAACACCAGTGATTGCTCTTTGTTTCCAACTTTTGCATTCCAGTCACCAAAAATCACCAATATGTCTTGATTGCATATTTGGTCATTTCAGACCACAGAAGTTGGTGAAAGTCTTGAATTTCTTCATCCTTGTCTTTTGTGGTTGGTATGTAAATTTAAATAACAGTAGTATTAACTGGTTTTCCTTGTAGGCATACATACATTATCCTATCACTGGCAATATTGTACTGCAAATATCCCTTAATAATCATAACATGGAATGTATAAAATATGAATCAAGGAAAATTGGAAGTTGTTAAAAATGAAATGAAATGCATTAATATCAATGCCCTAGGCATTAGTGAGCTGAATGGACTGGTATTGGTCATTTTGAATCAGACAATCATATGGCCTACTATGCAGGGAATGACAAATGGAAGAGGAAAGATGTTGCATTTATCATAAAAAATAGATAAATAAATAAATATTCAAGATCTATTTTGAACTACAATTATATCAGTGATAGGATAATATCTCTATGCCTACAAGGAAGACCAGTTAATATTACCATTACTTAAATTTAAGTATTAGCCACTAAAGCCAAAGATGAAGAAATTGAAAATTTTTACCAACTTCTGAAATTGACCAAACACTCAATCAGGATATATTGATTATCACTGGTGATTGCAATGTAAAAGTTGGAAACAGAGAAGAAGTAGCCGTAGTTGGTAAATATGGCCTTGGTGATAGAAATGACTCTGGAGATGGCATGATATAATTTTGCAGTACAAATGACTTATTCATAGCAAATACCTTTTCTCAACAACATTAACAATGGCCATATGTGTGGACCTTACCAAATGAAATACAAAGGAATCAGATTGTGGAAAGAGGCAATGGAGAAGCTCAATATCTTCAGCCAGGACCTGACTTTGAAACAGACCATCAACTTCTGATATACAAGCTCAAGTTGAAGCTGATGAAGATTAACATAGGTCCAAAAGAACCAAAATATAGCCTTTAATATATCCCATTTGAATTTAGAGACCATCAGAAGAAAAGATTTGATGCATTGGTCACCAGTGACCAAAAACAAGATGAGTTGTGAGATGACATCAAAAACATCATACATAAGGTACAAGGTCATTAAAAAGTCAGGAAAGAAAGAAAAAAACAAAATGGATGCCAAAAGAGACTCTGAAACTTGCTCCTGAACAGAATGTAAATTAAAGTGAATTTTAAAACAATGACAAAATAAAAGAACTGAAGAGATTATTTCAAAGGGTGGTCAAGAAATGTGCATAGACCTGGAGTTAGAAAAAGAAAAGGTAAAAAAAAAAGTTCAGCATTTCTCAAGCTGAAAGAACTGAAGAAAATAAATAAATAAATAAGTCAACTGTGAAGGTATCAGGATTGGAGGAAGAATCATTAACAACCTGAGATATGCAGACGATACAACTTTGCTTGCTGAAAGTGAGGATGACTTAAGGCACCTACTGATGAAGGTTGAAGAATACAGTCTGCAGTATGGATTACATCTCAATATAAAGAAAACAAAAATCCTCACAACTGGAGCAATGAGCAGCATCACAATAAATGGAGAGAAGATTGAGGTTGTCAAAGAATTCACATTGCTTGGTTCTACAATCGCTGCCAACGGAAGCAGCAGTCAGGACATTAGATGACGTGTAGCATTGGGAAAGTCAACTGCGAAGGAACTGTATCAAGTGCTGAGGAGCAAGGATATCTCCTTGAGGACTAAGGTGAGCCTGACACAAGCCATGATATTTCCAATTGCCTTGTATGCATGTGAGAGCTGGACAATGAATAAGGAAGACCGAAGAAGAGTTGATGCTTTTGAGTTGTGGTGCTGGCTAAGAATGCTGAAAGTACCATGGACTGCTAAAAGAACTGACAGATCTGTCCTGGAGGAAGTGCAGCCAGAATGCTCCTTGGAAGCAAGAATGGCCAGACTTCGTCTTACCTATTTTGGTCATTTTGTCAGAAGGGACCATTCCCTGGAGAAGGATGTCATGCTTGGTAGGGTGGAGGGTCAATGAAAGAGGGGGATGCCTTCAATGAGATGGATTGACACGGTGGCTGTGATGATGGGCTCAAGTATAGCAGGGATTGTGGGGCTGGCACGGGATCGGGCGGTGTTTTGTTCTGCTGTGCATGGGGTCACTATGAGTTGGAAACGACTGGACGGCACTTAACAACAAACAACAACAAGCCCTGAGTTGCAATATTGAAAGATTCTATGGGAAAAATATTGAATGATGCAAGAAACATCAAAAGAAGATGGAAGGAATAAGTAGACTCATTGTACCAAAAAGAATTTGTTAACATTCTACTATTTCAGTAGATTATTGTGGTAGTTAAGGTTATCTGTCAACTTGGCTGAGTCTGGTCTTGAGTGGCTGTGCTGATGGTTATAGTTACTCCCCATAATGAGACTGGCAATCAACTCCATGGTGTTATCTGCCACAAAAGCTGAGTATCATCTTTAGGGGTGTGGACTGCTTCTAGTATTTAAGGAGAAGTTTGGTAATGGTCTACAGCTTTTTGGCACATGTGGACCCTGTGTGTAGCCAAGTCTTCATTCAGCAGGTTGCCATGTTGTCTGCCTGGACTTAAAACAAGTACCTGCTGAGTTATGTGATAATCTTGAGGCTGTGCCATTTATTTGTCAAGCTTGGGTTTGTTAGCCTCACCAGCCAGCACATGCCTGAATGAAAAGATGCCTCCAGCTCCATTGGGCTAGGAGTAAGAGGCAGAGCTGAAGTCCAAGTTCAAGGGGGTTTCATTCTCCCGCTAGAGCTGGAACTTGCACTCAGGCTTCTTGCTTCCTACACAGTAACAGAATAAATATATTTTTGTTTAAAGCCACCCATTTGTGGTATTTTCTCTTACAGCAGCACAACGGGTAAGCAAAACAATGACCAAGAATCAATGGTACTGAAGTAAGACACTCAAGCTGCACTGAAGGAATTGGCAAAAAAACAAGGTTCCAGAAATTGATGCAATAACCCATCCTCATTCATAGAAAACCCTCATATGCACTCTCAAATACTGATCACTTTCATCCAGATGGTCAGGTAACTCTCTTCCAAATTCTTGGCATCAACAAGTGAGTGCCTCTAACACTGCATCCATTTGTTGAAACATCTCAATGGGTGTTCTGTCAATTCCTGGAGCTTTATTTTCCACCAATACCTTTAGTGGGTCTTGAATGTGTTTTTTTCAATACCATTGTTTCTTGATCATATGTTACCTCCTCAAAAGATTGAACATCAACCAATTAGTTTTGGTACAGTGACTCTGTGTATTCCTTCCATCTTCTTTTCATGCTTTCTGCATTGTTCTATTTAATTTCTCATGGAATCCTTCAATATTGCAGCTCAAATCTTGAATTGTTTCTTCAGTTCTTTCAGCTTGAAAAATGCTAAGCTTGTTTTTCCCTTTTGATTTTCTAACTCCAGATTATGCATAACTCATTATGATACTTTGTTTTCTCAAGCTGCCCTTTGAAATCTTCTATGCAGCTCTTTTACCTCATCTTTCTTCCATTCACTTTAGCACTCTATGCTCAAGAACAAGTTTCTCTTTCTAAAACCATTTTCATCCTTTCTTCTTTACCAGTCTTTTTAATGACTTTTTGCTTCCTTTATTTGTAATATCCTTAATATCATCCAACAACTCATCTGGTCTTCAGTCAGTGGTGTTCAATGTGTCAAATTTATTCTTTAGGTTGTTTCTAAATTCAGATGTTTTATACTCAAGTTTGTATTTTGGTTCTCATGGACTTGTTTTAATTTTCTTCAGCTTCAACTGAAGCTTGCATATGAAAACTTAATGGTCTGTTCCACAGACAATCCCTGGCCTTATTCTGACTAATTATTCTGGACTTCTTCATGGTCTCTTTCCACAGCATAGTGAATTTGATTCTTGTGTATTCTTTCTGATGAGGTATATGTGTTTCATCACAGTTCATACTGTTTTGAAAAAGATATTTGCAGTGAATTAGTCATTGTTCTTGCAAACCTTTTCCATGCAATCTCTGATGCCATTTTTTGTCTCCAAGATCTTATTTTCTACTACTGAATTCTCTTCTTTGTTTCCAAAATTTTCATACTAATCACTAGTAATTATCAATGCATCTAGCATGTTTGGTCAAATTCAGACTGCAGAAGTTGATAAAAATCTCCAATTTCTTAATCTTTGGCTTTAGTGATGCATACATTAAAGTAATAGTAGTATTACTATTCCTTGTAACTATTCTTCCTTGTAAGCATATGGATATCATCATATCACTGATAGTGCTGTAGGTCTTGAAATCTTCTGTTTGATGATGAAGATGAGGCCATTCTTCATCAACTTGTCATTCCCTGCATAGAAGATCATATGCTTATCTGATTCAAAATGGTCACTATCTGTCCATTTCATCTCACTAATGTCTAGGATATGCATCTTTATGTATTCAATTTCATTTTTGCAACTTCTAATTTTACAAGATTCATATTTTGTATATTCTACATTCCAATTATTCTGGATGTTTGCAGCTATTTCTTCTTACTTTGAATCATGCCAAATCAGCAAAGGACAGTTCAGAACATTTACTCCATCCACTCCATTAAGGTCAACTCTATTTTAGAAGACAACTATTCCCCAGTCATATCTTAACTCTCTTCCAATATGAGAGGCTCATTTTCTCACACTTTATTAGACACTGTTTCGTGGCTATTGATAATGTTTTCAGTTGACCTTTTTTTTTTTTTTTTTTTTTAAAAGTGAACCTGGCCACATCCTTTTTCATAATCTGTCTTAGTCTTGAAGCTTCACTGAAACCAATCCACGGTGGGTGATCCTGATAGTATTTGAAATACTGGTGGCATACCTTCCTGTATCACAACAACATACAAGCTACTACAGAATGAACTGACAGACAAGTGGTGGTGTAAAACAATAGTACATATTTAATTTCAGTTTTATGTCATCATCTAATGTAGTTTATGTGCTCGGGTTAGTTTCTTCTTGTCTTTTTCTAAAATGGCTCACTTCTGGAAAGTATTTTTCTTTTTTTCCAAATACTCATCTTGTTCTAACACTTTTAATTATTGTTGATGTACTAATAATGAGCTCCTTTTATTTATTCAAACATATATACCCATTTCCTTACTGCACAGCTCCAGTTGAAGGACTTAAATCCTTATCCCTGTAAGTGGATAAAACTTCCCTGCCACATTCTCAAGCTTTGTCATACGACTTGGTGTAGCTACTAAAATATTAGTGGAAGTGCTATATGTCATATTCAATTGAAATTTATAAGAATAATTGAAGATTTGCCTCTTAATCTTTGATAGTTTCTCTCAGGCATAGGAAGAATATGTTTTAGTGGAGGTTGCTCATTCCACCTGCGGGCCACATTTAGCACAAATCATGGTGAAAAAGTTCAGAAGCTAAGCACTATCATTAACATGTATGTGAGAAGAGATAAATGCCTCTGAATCATTGAGATTCTTTGCTCTTGCTGGACAGCTGAGTTATGCAAATATGTTGGTGATTCTGAGGATTCTGCTTCAATAAAGACACTACATACTACTATATATTTTTTTCTTTTTCATGTAGCTAGCCTATCTCCAGACCATGTACCATGCATCCTCTTACAAGCTCCTTGTGTTAGACTGGGTTCTCTAGAGAAACAAAACCAGTAAAGCTTATATATATAGAGAAAGAAATTTATCTTAGGAAAATGGCTCACACACTTATGGAAGCTGGCAAGTCCAAAGTTCTTGGATCAAACATCAAGCTGGAGGCTTTTCCCAACTCATACAGCTTCAGGGACTGAGGAGCTTAAGGTTGGAAGGCAGTATACTGGGTGTTGACTCCAACGAATGAAAAATCCAAGATCTCCAGGCCAAATAGTGGATTGTTTGCTCACAAACAGTTGTAGGCAGCACAACAGAATCCCAATCCACAGAACAGTGTCTCTTTTCTGAGGATATCCATGAATATACTGGAAGCAGGCCACACCCCTACGGAAATGCCCTTTCAATGGATTGGTTGCTCAAAACATATACATATGATCCTATCATTGGAACAACCCACATCACAATTGCTTGAACCACACAGAACTGTGGTCTAGCCATGTTGACACAGAGTTCCAACTATCACAGTCCACCTCTTGTCAACTTGGCAGTTGTACACATCTTCTTAACCATATATAATCTCTAAATAAGGACAATTATAAAGTCATATTTGCATCTAACATGATACACTAACATGCTTACAACCAAAATGCATTAACCTTATTTACATTTCACAGTTCATAACAGAAGGAAACAAAAATATTTGATGCACATATGAAATAGAGAAATATAACAATCACAGGTCTCATTTCTGCAAATGATCACATGGTCATAGCTGATATTCAGAACTGTCTTCTTCCACCACATTCTATATTTCCCTTGCCCTCAGCAAGCACCTCAGGTGGTTGTGGTTTTTGCCTGCTGAAGTGCCCCAAACCTTCATTCCTGAAGGGTCTGGACCATTAGCAGTCATATCAGAATTGGGTTGCTGTAATTTTCCATTGACTTTAATTACAGGGCATGGTAGTACTAAGAGATGTCCTAAAGCATCTCTTGTATTCCAGACATATTCTTCTTTACCTCTATTATGTAATGTCAATCCAATATCCCTAAGCCTCTGGATACCTTCTTCTACATTATACCAAGGCAGGTCTGTACTTCAACTTGACTTAAGGTAGACCACCACATAATCCATGCTTCAGTAAGCCAACCAAATAAACTATTAGATCCTTTCCTAACCTCTCAAGCTGAAACATTGAATGAAGAATCCATACTGAGAGGAACTAAATCAATAAACTCAGACTAATCCAATGTTAAATTCCTTGCCCTATTATCCCACACCTTCACTAGCCATTCCCATACATGTTTTCCAGGTTTCTGTCTGTACATGTTAGCAAAATCAAATAGGTCTTTGTGAATGTAGCATACCACCTCCTCAGTCACACTTTGGATTTCACTTTCTGGGGTTCACTTGGACTTAACTTTAGTTATAGGTCTTGCAACAACAATGGGTTGTTGAGGCCATTCCTGAGAACATTCAGCAATGTCTTCAATGGTCTCTGCCTCAGGCAATGGCTCAGCAGGAACATTTGGGTTAATCCCATCAAACTGAGGTGGAGTGGTTTTACAGTAATCTCTTCAGATGTGAGGGATTCAACAGAATTTAAAGGCTCCATATCCGGATCTTCCTGACTCTTGTCCCATATGTTCCCATTCCAGTTTTCAGGATCCCATTTTTTCTTAATTGATGCCTTCATTTTAACTTCAGACACCATTGTGTGTTGGCAATTTAATTGGTGTTGTAATTCAACCACCCTTACAGTAAGATTCTGGGTTTGGTTTTCAGCAATATCAGCTCTGTTACTAGAAGAAATAAGGCATTCTTTCAGAGCACAACTGGCAACATTGAGGTCTTTTATGTGGCACTTAAATCATGACTTAGCAGCTCTGAGCTCATCCCACTCTTTCACCACTTTGTCTACTGTAAATAAGACCAACCAAACAGCTTCCTTATACTCCTCATGCTGAAAAATTGCAATCACCCAGAGCCTCAATTCTCAGAAGTACTTGATCCATTGGTGGTGCTATTTTGCATATTAATTTTGCCACTTCATGCCATGAATTAGCAGGGCCCTCTTTCCTAACAGAGGCCTGGTCACTAATGTCTTTATAATTAATCAAATTGGAGAATTAATTTTGGAAGCCCATCCTTATGATTTTGTCTCTCTAGAACCACTCTCAGTACCAAATGTGTTAGATTGGGTTCTCTAGAGAAACAAAACCAGTAAAGAGAGAGAAAGAGCTATTTATCTTAGGAAAATGGTTCACACACTTATAGAAGCTGGCAAGTCCAGAGTTCTTGGACCAGACATTAAGCTGGACTCTTTTCCTGACTCATGCAGCTGCAGGGGCTGAGGAGCTCAAGGTTGGCAGGCAGTATACTGGCTGTTGACTCCAACAAATGATGAATCCAAGATCTCCAGGCTTAATGGTGGATTGTTTGCTCAGAAACAGTTGTAGGCAGCACAACAGAATCCCCATCCACAGAAGAGTGTCTCTTTTCTGACGATGTCCATAAATATACTGGAAGTAGGCCACACCCCGAGGGAAACTCCCTTTCAATGTATTGGCTGCTCACAACATATACATCTTATCCCATCATTGGAACAACCCACATCACAATTGCTTGAACCACACAGAACTATGGTCCAGCCAACTTGACATGCAGCTCCAACTACCACACTCCTCAATTCTGAACCATTTTCTTTGTTTTTTTGAATACCATCTATCTATATATCCATCCTTAAAATAATGTTTATTATCACAGATAAGGCAGTATTCTGTGTGTAAAACTGTTCACCTTTAATGTCTGTAACTCTTCTGCAACTTTCCATGTATTTCTTCTTTCTTCACCCAATTAATATTTGTCTATGCCTATATGACAATTTTTACTTCCCTCTCCTTCTATGCCTGGTAACCAATAAGGAACATTTTAAACTTTCCTGTGTAAATTTTCCTGATTTTTCATAATGTTGTTGTTGTTGTTATGTGCCGTCAAGTCGGACCCAACTCATAGCGACCCCTCCTTGGGTTTCCGAGGCAGTATCACTACAGAAGTAGGATTGCCCAACCTTCCTTCCGAGGAGTGGCTGGTGGGTTTGAACCGCCAGCCTTCTGGTTAGCAGTCAAGTGCCTTAGCCACTATGCTACCAGAGCTCCCAATTTTTCATAAGAGTGGACTAAAAAAAAAAAAAATGTCTTTTTGTAATTGATGTATTTCACTCAGCATAATATGTTGCAAATCCATCCACATCATGAAGTGTTTCATGGTTTCTTCATTATTATTTAATGTTTTGAAACATTTTCTTAATTCAAGGGTTTCTGATATTCCATGTTTCCCAATCTTTCACACACAAGAATCCACTGACCTTCTATTATATACACACACAGAAACTACCGTTTTCACTTTCATAACACTAGTTAATGAAGAATTAAGAAGAATCATAATTGCCAATCAAAAATCATATGAAAATGTTGTTGTTGTTTTTGTTGTTGTTATGCACCGTTGAGTCAGACCTGACCCATCATGACCACTCCTTGGGTTTCTGAGGCGATATCACTACAGAAATGGATTGCCCAACCTTCCTTCCTAGGAGTAGGTGATGGATTTGAACTGCCTGCCTTCTGGTTAGCAGGCAACTGCCTACAAAAATTGTTCTTTCATTTATAAAGGAAAAAAAGAGTGCTTTTATTTTCAGTTTTCCCTCCACATTGTGAAAAATAGAAAATGTTTGTACTGCATATTGCAGTGTAGTACATTACATAGTGTGGCTTTTCTAGCCATAAGTCTTTATAAACTCCATGATGGAATTTGCCATGAGCAACTGAGTAGCTTCTACTTGTTAAAATTATCCACCTGGGATATTTCTGTTGGGAGCAGCAAAGTAATTTTCTGGGAAGCTCTCTCTCTCAGGTTGATAGAATTCTGATGTTGGGATTGGTTAGTTTGGCTACTCTGCCCAGCTCAAAAAGGAGACCTAGAAGCAGAATGAGTCTCTCTGACTGCTGGTTGAGGTGACGCTGAGAGAAAAGTGCTCCTGAGAGACATGAGAGACATGTGATACTGAGAGAGAGACATGAGAAACACACACTGCAGAGAGAGAGAGAGACATGTACTACTGAGAGAGTGATGTGCTACTGAGACTATGAGTTGCTGAGTGAGATGGCTGGCTGCAAGAGACTGAGTGCATTTCTGAACTTGAATTGTAGCCTGTTGCTTCCCTAATAAACCCCATAATCTGTGAGTTCTGTGTGGCCACTGCAGCAAATTATCGAACTCAGCAGAGAGATGGTGGGTGCTGGGGAGGAATGGTTGGTATCAGGGTTGGGGAAAGGGCAGGAGGGAGGCTACATGTCTTGCCTTGCAGAAATAGGCCTTAGTCTACTGATGGTGATTCTGTCTTCTTCTTATGGGATTAGAAGAGATCAGAAGATGAGGCCTCCCTGCTCCTTTAACAGTTTGTGTCAGAAGTGGGATTTGTTGTGGCTCCAGACCCATAGAAGCATGAGGTTTTGTAAAAGAAAGAAGGAAGGGGCCTGGGAAGTAAAACTTTGGATTCTTAGATTGTTACTTTAGTTGGTATTACCTGTTAAAGGAGATAATTGATCCAGAGGTTAGGGCTTTTGGTTGGATGTGAGAGAAGCTGCTGACTGGTCTGAAGTGAAGGGAAGAGTATGACTCTAAAACTTGGCAGCTGGTACTCATAACCTAGCTGGGATGGCTAGAACTGAACTGACCAAAACCTGACCATATGAAGAGGACAGTGTTTGACACTGAGCTGGTGTTAAGTTTCTGCAGTTTGATGGCTTGTACTGGGCTGGACTTTGCTTATTTATGGATGCAGATGCCTGAAGTTTCCAAGCAGAACAGAAGATTCTCCAGAAAGAAAGAACCATGCTTGTCCCCTCAGCATACTGATTTGATAGGGATGGGCAAATTAGAAATTGGATATTTAAAATGGGGGGGAGATAAAGGCATGATGTGGCTGGCTTACATGCTTTCATGGGTGTGGTTATTCTTAACCTGTTGGTGAAGGGAATGTTAATTTTTGAAGTATAAAAATGATAATGACTAGAAAACCAAGGAGTGGCCTATGGTGTAATAAATTACATAGTGTGGCTTTTCTAGATACTGTCTAGAAAAAGATACTGTCAGCTGAGAGACAGTGGGCTGAAAGAGACTGAACATATTGTGAACTTGAATCATACCCTCTTGCTTCCCTAATAAACTCCATAGTCTGTGAGTTCTGTGTGACCAATGCAGCAAATTACTGAATTTAGCAGAGGGATGGTGGGTGCTGCGAGAGGAATGGTCAGTGTCAGGGTTGGTGAAAGGGCTGGAGGGAGGCAGCATATCTGGCCTCACAGAAATAAGCCTTGGGCTACTGATGGTGATTCTGTCTTCCTCTTGTCGGGTTAGAGGAGGTCAGAAGATGTGGCCTCCCTGCTCCTTTAACACATATCAAGTAAGATATGTGTTTCTTCCATCCTTCCTACCCTCAACCTTGACCTTAAGGACTGTTCCCAATTCAAACAAGCAAACAAAAATGATAAATTAAAAAAAAAAAAAAAAGAGGAAAAAAGAGAAAATAAAAAGAAGCTGCTTTCAAAGCAGTTTGAATGTGTTTTACTACAGATAAAAAAAATCACATAAAATCTTACGGTCCTTATATGTTGAGTATGAATTGATACTAGTATTTTGTCTTCACAGTGGGTGCAATAATTGGGTTTCAAATACTCCAACCATGTGTTTCCCCAGAACTTCAGTCTTAACGTGTAGAAGAGGAGAGAAAGGGCACATGTGAAAGTTTTCTATTAACGAGGATTAGAGAAAAGCACTTTACATACTTTTAAAAGCAGCACTGTCCTTTCAGAGGTGAGATGGGACTGCCTAGATTTCTCACTGACGCAAATTACAAGTTTCAGATCAAGGAATATGGATATGCCTCTATTTACTTTCAGATTAGATTTATCATTTTCTGGAAGCCATAAACTTCATTTTAATTTTAATTTGGAATTGGTAAAAATTTATCTTAAATTCCAGCAACAGAAACACTGTCAGATGTAGTTCTTACTGTTAAAAGGAGTTTTATACTTTTCCTGTATTTTAAAGAGACGCTAGAAGAACTTATGTCATTGTTAATTGGACATAATACTTCAAAATACACACTTAAAGATAATTTAACATACTTTAAAAGCAGATACAAACTGCCATAAAAATAATGCTTTATTAATTACTGAAAATGTGACAAAGAATTAATTATGGATGTAAATGTTGATTTTTTATTTAAAAAATATTCAAGTTATGAATATTCATTTGTAATTTTATGTACATTTCAATGATAGATATTTTTGGCCATAGGAATTTTAGAGAAAAAATTAAAAACTATATATTTCTATTTAGAATCTCTAACCAAAATCAATTTAGGAGCAATTACACTTATTTTTTCAAATTTTCAAACTTAAATATCTAATTACTATTCAAATACAAGACTTCAGAAATCTACATAAAACATCATTCTTTGTTTGCTGTTCAAATTACTGACTTCAGAGCAGAAATTAGAAATATTATCAATATTGTTATGAATTAATAGCACATGCAATTAAAAAAAAAGACAATGAAAAATGTTATCTATGAATAAACATGTTGTAAAGCAGTTATACAAATACTATAATGTGATTAAAAGGAAAGACTTGATTCTTGGAAAATTATTTTACATTTAATGACTTACATAATTATTCAGATAACCTATGAGACACTTCTTAAATAAAATTTAAAAATATCCTTTTTCACAGTGCTATTTACCACTTGTCTCGTATTGCTATGGCTATTGTGTAACATGGGAGCTCTGGTAGCATAGTGGCTAAGACACTTGCCTGCTAACCAGACGGCTGGCGGTTCAAACCCACCAGCCACTCCTCGGAAGGAAGGTTGGGCAATCCTACTTCCGTAGTGATACTGCCTCGGAAACCCAAGGAGGGGTCGCTATGAGTCGGGGCCGACTCGACGGCACATAACAACAACAACAACAATTGTGTAACATGAAATAAAAATTAACATATTGATAATAGTTATCTGATATGATCTTAAAAAATCATTACTATTAGATTCAAATTCTCAGTTTTCTTTGATATTTCTTATTATAGTTATCTCAGTTATTTACAATACTAATTATTGTATTCATTTATTTTTGATTGCACATTCTTTATGGACATCAGCATAAACATTTAAGAAGTAACCAGGAATTAGAAAGGTTACTTTTTTTAGGGACCTCATAGTTTTAGTATGAAGGACATGAAAAATCAAACCCACTACCACTGAATTGTTTCCAACCCATAGCAACCTTCACTCGATTTCCAAGGCTATAAATCTTTACAGTGGACTGCCTCATCTTCCTCCCACTGGGTGGCTGGTGGGTTTGAATCCCTGGCCCTCTATTTAGCAGCCAAAGGCTTTCTCCACTATGCCACCAGAGGTCCTTAGAGGAATAGTAAACAAGTTTTACAGGTGCTAAGATATGTTCAAGAGACAGGTACTGAAGAGCAGGAGTTTAAACTGAAAGGATTGGACAGTAGTGGGCTATGACAGTTTGACTTGAAAATTAGCTAGGACATCTAAAAATTCACCTGTTCTGTATTTGGAACAAGACAACTTAAATCCAAAACAAATACGTAAATATAGCCTCAGAAATTGAACTAGTTATTAGTTGAATAGGAGCTCTGGTAGCATAGTGCCTAAGGCACTTGACTGCTAACCAGGAGGCTGGCGGTTCAAACCCACCAGCCACTCCTCGGAAGGAAGGTTGGGCAATCCTACTTCTGTAGTGATAACTGCCTCGGAAATCCAAGGAGGGGTGGCTAGGAGTCGAGGCCGACTCGGTGGCAAATAACAACAACAACAACATTAGTTGAATACTGACAATGGCTTGAACAGTGCAATTCAGATCTGGAAATCCTTTCTACAGATAAATCTGTTTCAGCAGATGTTGTTTTGAGGAGGATGGGATTTGTTTCTTGATCAATAGTGAAAAATATGTACAGTTCCCATGGAAAGAATCCCTTGCAAATTTAATATGGGTAAGAAAAATATTCTTGTGTAAATTAATGTAAAATTTTGCTTAGCCTTCCAAAATCTTATGAGTTTATAAAACTCAGTAATGTTGATTTTTTTTTTATATGAGAACAGAAAGGAAAAACTAAAGTTAGATCACTGTTGGTATTGTTTATCTATTTGACTTTTTTGCCCTATTGTTAAAGCAGCATATTTAAACTAATATTGCCTACAACTTTTATATTTAATGTGTTATAGGAGTTCTTCTGGTGTCTATGTGGTGACTGAATGAAATAATATATTCAGTTAATGACAATTTTGTTATTAAGTGTTATTTATTCTGGATTTGACAATTTCCTCTACTACAAGAGATGCAAAATAGTCCACATTAATTTCACTTTTGAATTTTTTTTTTTTTCACTTTTATTTCCCACACACAGTAAAATTCTTATACTGGTAAAGTTTTTATTAAGTTGTCTCAAGTTTTTAGGTTTATTAAAATAACAAGGAGTAAAATGCTATTACTGTTTTAATCCTACTTCTTGGTAATAGAAAAAATAAACTATAATTCCCACTTCAAAGGTTATATACAACTAATAATTTACAATGATTATAATTAGCAGCAGAGCTCAAAGATCTGATGCAAGACAGATAATTATCAAATTCATAGGCTAGACCTCATAAAGTTCTACCATGAAGAAATGAAATTTTATTCACACAATGTCCTTAACCATCCATATTGAAAAAAACAACAAAAAAAACTTATATACACATTTATTGTATTCATAGCTATACATAACAAATAAACACAAATACACACATGCTAGTTACCATCATCATTATCTATCACAATTTTGTCAGAAATCAGAGAATTTCATATGAGCCATCAGTGAAGTTTAAAAATGCATAAAAACACCCATGAAAGCTTAAATTTTAACAATAAGATCTATTTCATATTCATGACAATGTCTAATTCTCACCCTTTTAGTGTGGATTGAATTTAGTGACTTGCATCTAACAAATAAAATATAGCAAAAGTGACAGGATGTCACTTCTGAGATTGTTGTTAGTTACCATCTAGTAGGCTGTGACTTATGGTGACATTATCTGTAACACAACAAAATATCATCTGGTCCTGTGCCATTTTCATGATTGTTGATATGTTTGAGTCCATTGCTGCACCTATTGTATCAATCCATTTCATTGAAGATTTCTTTCAATTTTTTTTTTTTTTCTTTTTTTGGCCCTCTATATTACTAGCCATTGTTGTTCATTTCTAGACATTCGTCTTTCCTGATGATGTGTCCAAAAGAATCAAGATACAGTCTCACAAAATTCTTGCTTCTAATGAACATTAGAGTTACATTTCTTCTACAACTGTTTTTCTATTCTTTTAGTAGTGCCAAATGTATTCAACATTCATTCCCAACATGACAGTTTGAACACATCTGTTTTTTTTCTATCTTCCTTTTTTTACTGCACAAATTATGTATGCATATGAGATCATTGAAATGACCACAGCTTGGGTCAAACACATTTGAGTCATCCAAGTGACATCTTTGGTTTTTAAAAATTGAAAGAAGTCTTTTTGATGTACATCTGTTTAATACAATATGTCATTGGTTTTTTGACTTTTGCTACCATGGATATTGATTCTTGATCCAAATACAAGAAAATCGTTGACAATTTCCATTTCTTCTTCATTTGTCATATTATCTATCAATCCAGTTGTGAGAATTTTCATTTTCTTCAATTCAGGTCCAATCCACAGTGAAGGCTCCAACTTGCTCTTCTTTTATTCTTCTTTCATTTGTGATCATTTGTCATGTTGTGAGATATGCCATATAGTGGCACTGAATTGGCAAGTAAGTAAGGCAGGATTACACCCAATAGGCACTGAAAAATTGAGGCACTTAAGTCAATAGGTCCTGAGAAATTGAGTCCTGTCAACAGCCACTTGTGAGCCTTTTAGAAGATGTTCCTTTAGCCAAAACTTCTGATGAAACTTTGCACTAGACACTCAGGAAACTGTGCTAAGATTCCTGACTCACAGAAACTGTAATAAATACTTGTTATAAGTCACTAAGTAATTTGTTATACATCAACAGATTAAAAACATACAAACATAAAAGAAGAGCAAACACAAGAAAATTGCAAGCAAGCTCACAAATGTGCACAGATGCAAAAATGCTGAATATAATAATAAATGATAAGGGTTACTGTATAAAATGGATAATATGTTATAATTCCAAGACTCTGTATTCATATTACAAAAATGATCAATACCATTAACATAAAAATCTATTTTAAAATATATATGATCACCTCAAAGTATTCAGAAGTGTCTAATAAAATTCAACATATATTCTGGGTAAAAACTGCAAATGGCTAATAAAAATTGATTAAATTAACAGAAGCAATTCAAAAAAATCATACAGAAATAATTATAGTGAATGGAGCTATTTCAAAGTATTCAAAGTATTAAGGTAAGAAACAAGACAAATATGCACATTATTCCACCCCCCCCTTTTGAGTCATAATTTTACTTGATGTTTTGCATGGAATTAAAAGATATAATGTAATAAATTTGTAATGGAATGAAAGAAGAATTAAAGGTGCCAATATGTCTCAATTATAAAATAAAAGATTGACTTACTCAATTTCACTAAATTTAGGAATAAATGTTTATAAAAATAACACCATAAAGTGAATGACAATCTTTAAAGTCACAAATTGGAGATATCTGAAACACATAATTTGCAAAAAGTTAACATAGAAAATACATAGATAAATAATAAAACCAAAAACCAAACCCATTTTCTTCAAGTCAATTCCAACTCAGAATGGCCCCCATTGGGTTTCCAAGGTGGTGAATCTTTATGGAACAAAATTGCCCCATCTTCCTTCTGTGGAGTGGCTGGTGGGTTTGAAGTGTCACCCTTCTGATTAGCAGTCAAATGCCTAAACACTGAGCCACCACAGCTCCTTAGATAAATAACACAAGTCAATAATAAAAAGAAAATACAGAAGGAAATTTGGTAAAAATGTGTGTGTGTGTGTATAGAGAGACAAAGACAGAGAGAGAGGATGCCTTGGTGATGCAGTGGTTAAAAGTACTCAGCTTCAAATCAAAAGATCAATAATTTGAATGGACTAGCTACTCCACAGGAGAAAGACATGGCAGCCTGCTTCCCTAAAGATTTACAGCCTTATCGTAGTGCCTAAGGTACTTGACTGGTAACTAGAAGTCTGGATGTTCAAACCCACCAGCCACTCCTCAGAATGAAGGTTGGGCAATCTACTTCTGTAGTGATACTGCCTCAGAAACCCAAGGAGGGGTCGTTATGAGTTGGGTCTGACTCGATGGCACCTAACAACAACAGAAACACTAAGGGGCAGACCTGTCCTCTAAGGTCCCTTTTAGTCACAATCAACTCAATCTCATGAGATAAATGTATTTCACTGATTTATAAAGCAGCTTCTCAGAGGAAGATAAACAAATGACACATCACATATATATTACTACTTACCTCAATGGCAATCAGAGAAATGTAAATTATCCATAACAGAATGTAATTTCACAGACATTATATTAACACAACTTATCAATACATTGGATTAGAAAAAAATGTAGAATAATGAGAACTCCAAAACAGTACTATGGGAATGTAAACTACCATAAAAATTATTGAAAATACATTGGTATTACGATTAAGGTTGACATAGTAAGACTCCTTGTTGTTATCAGGTGCTGCCAAGTTGATTCTGACTCATCCTGACAGAATGAACAGCAGAATGAAATACTTCCAGATCCTCCACCATTCTCAAAATTGTTCTTATACTTAAGTACATTGCTGCAGCCAATTTGTCAGTCAGTCTCATGGAGGGTCTTCCTCTTTTTTGCTGACCTTCTACTTTATCAAGTATGATGCACTTCTTCAGCTAGCATAATCAAAGTACAAGAGACCAAGTCTCATTATCCTTGTTTCTTAGGAGCATTCTGCCAGTATTTCTTGCAAGACAGATTTGTACATTCTTCTGGCAGTTTATAGTATACTCAATATTCTCCACCAATGCTACAATGCAAACTCATCAATTCTTCTTCAGTCTTCCTTATTCATTGTCCAGCATTCTCATGTATATGAAACAATTGAAAATATTACAGCTAAGATCAGGTACACTATAGTCTTCACAGTGACATCTTCACTCTTTAACACTTTAAAGAGGTCTTTTAGAACAGATTTGCCCAATGCAGCATATATTTTGATTCTTTGACTGCTGCTTCCATTCATGTTGATTGTAGACCCAAGTAAAATGAAATTGTTGACAACGCCAATATTTTTACCATTTATCACCGTATTGTTTATCGTGTTAGTTTACAAAGATTTTTGTTTTCCTTTTTTGAAGTATAATCCATACTGAAAGCTGAAATTCTTGGTCTTCATCTGTAAGTGCTACAAGTTCTCTTCACTTTCAGTAAGTAAGGTGTGCCATCTGCATATCACAGGTTGTTAATGAGTTTTCCTCCAATCCTATTGCATTGTTCTTTATATAGTTCAACTTCTCAGATCATTTCCTTAGCATACGTATTGAATAAGGATGCTAAAATAATACTACCTTGACACACCTTTTCCTAGTTTTCAACCATGCAGTATCCCCTTCTTCTGTTCAAAGGAGAGCCTCTTTCTCAATGTAAAGCTTCCTCATAAGCACAATTAAGTGTTCAGGAATTTCTGTTCTTCTCAGTATTATTCATAATTTGTTATGACCCACCCAATCAAACATGTTTTCATAGGCAGTAAAGCATAAGTGACATCTTTCTGATATTCTCTGTTTCCAGTCAAGATCCATCTGATGTCAGCAGTGATATCCTTCATCATCTTTTCAATCCAGCATGGATTTCTGGAAGTTTCTTGTCAATATACTGTTGCAATCGTTTTTTATTAATCTTCAGCAAAATTTTACTGCGTGTGCTATTAATGGTTTTGTTTGATAATGTTTACATTCTGTTGGATCACCTTTTTTTAGAATGGGAACAAATATGGATCTCTCCCCATTGGTTGGGCAGGTAGCCAACCATGTGTAAGATTTCAAATTTGTTGACATGAATAAATGAGCACTTCTAGTGGTGCATCTATTTGTTGAAACATCTCAATTAGTATTCTGTCACTTATAAAAGCCTTGTTTTTCACCAGTGCCTCATTGAAGCTTGCAATTTTTCTTTCTTTACCATCTGTTCTTGATTAATCCTACCTCCTCAAATGGTTGAATGTTGACAAGTTCCTTTTGATACAGTGACTTTGTGTATTCCCTCCACCTTCTTTTGGTGTGTCCTGAGTAAATCAGTATTTTGTCCCAAGAATCCTTCAGTATTGCAACCCAAGATTTGAATTTTTCCTTCAGTTCTTTCAGCTTGAGAAATGACTTTTGGTTTTCTAACTCAGGTCTTTGAACATTTGTTTATAATATTTTGTCTTCTGAAACTGAACTTTAAAATCTTTTGTTCAGTTCTTTTATTTCATATGCATTAGCTACTCTCTGAGAGCTCTGGTGGCATAGTACCTAAGGCATTTGACTGCTAACCAGGAAGCTGGTTGTTCAAACCCACCAGCTACTCCTAGGAAGGAAGATTGGGCAATCTACTTGCATAGAGATACTGTATCAAAAACCCAAGGAGAGGTTGCTATGAGTCAAATCAACCCAAGGGCAGTGAGTGGGATGTATTCTCCATTTAAGAGAACATTTCAGAGTCTCTTCTGAGATCCATTTTGGTCTTTCCTTTCTTTTAAATTATCTTTTATTTTCTGGTAAATGGAGCTCTGGTGGGGTAGTGCCTAAGGTACATGACTGTTAATCAGGAGGTTGGTAGTTCAAATGCACCAGCCACTCCATGGAAGGAAGACAGGGCAATCTACTTCCATAAATATTTAATGCCTCAAAAAACCAGTGGGAGTCACTATATGTTGAATTGACTCAATGGCAGTATATTTTGTTTGTTTTAATTTATTACTTCATGATGTCCTTAATGTCATCCCACAACTCTTCTGGTCTTTAGTCATTGTTGTTCAATACATCAAATCTCTTCCTGGGATTCTCTCTCAATTCAGATGGGATACACTCAAAATCATATTTTGGCAATTCTAGATTTATTTTTATTTTCTTCAGCTCACTTGAACTTGCATATGAGCTATTCATGGTCAGTTGACCCCTGGCCTGTTCCAAAAACTGATATTGAACTTCTCCATCACTTCTTTCCATGGAAGTAAATGATTTAACTCTTGTTGTGGTTTGTTTCCTTGTTTTCCATCTGATGAGGTCCACACATAAAGTCACTATTTATGTTCTCTAAAAATGATATCTGAAAGGAATAAGTTATTGGTCTTGCAAAATTTATCATGTGATCTCTAACATGATTTCTATCAACAAGGCCACAATTTCCAACTATTACTCTTTCTCTTTGTTTCTAACTTTTGCTTTCCAATCACTAGTAATTTTTGCATTCCACCAAAACTCACTGCCACCGAGTTGAATCCTGCTCATAGTGACCCCTCTTTGGTTTTCTGAGGTGTATCACTACAGAAGTAGATTGCCCAACTTCCTTCTGAGGAGTGGCATTCCAATAGCCAGGAATTATCAATGTGTCTTGATTGTATGTTAGATCAATTACAGACTGCAGAAGTTGGTAACAATCTTTAATTTTTTTCATCTTTGGCTTTAGTAGTTGATGCATAAATTTGAATAATTGTGGCATTATGGGTCTTCCTTGTATGTGTATCAATAATTCCTATTACTAACAGCATTGTACTTCAGGATAGAACTTACCTTATCTGTCACTTTGTCATATTCCGGTGGCTCAAGTGTTCCAGGATGTTGGAAGCTATTGTTTATTCAAATACAAGTGTGGTCACCCTTGAAAGACGGATTTCACGAGAATTTCTGTACTAAGACAGACTAGGAAAAAAAGGACATGACAGTATACTTTTGAGAAAAAAAATGGACACTGAAAAACTTATGAATGGCACTGGAATATTGTCTGATGTAATGCCAGAAGATGAGTCTCTCAGGTGGGAAGGCACTTAAAATAAGAGTGGGGAAGAGCTGTATCCTAAGAAGAGAGTCAATCTTAGTGTCACAGAGGAAGTAAACTTTTTGGACCTTCATTTGTTGACATGGGACAACTCAAAATGAGAAGAAACAGCTGCAAACATCTATTAATAATCATAATTGAAATGTACAAAGTGTGGATCCAGGAAAATACTAAGTTGTGAAAAATGAAGTGGAACTCACAATGATCAGTATCTTAGGCATTAGTGAAATTAAATGGACTGGCATTGGCCATTTTGAACCTGATAATCTTATCATATTGTCTACTATGTCAGGAATGACAAATTGTACAGAAATGACAGAAATTCATCATCAAAAACAACATTTATTTCTTAATAAGGTTCAGCAATTTCAATTTTTAGTTCCATTAAACAAATGCAAGAATATTTCTCAGAACATTATTCTTAATAACAAAGCACAAAAAGCAAATTTTATGATTCCTAACAATAGTATCAACAACATTTTTATACTGACACAATGGACTATTTCATTCTAATCAAAATGAGTCCTGGCAAATAAATTGCTTAAATGAATATCTTAACGATAGTATTGATTGGAAGACTGATAGCACAGATGAATTCCTCAGTACAAGTTCATTTATAGAAAAGTTCAAAAACAGTAATGACTAAATAATATATACTTATGAGCACAGATATTTATTATTAAGTAAAGCAAGGGAGTGGTTATCTCAGGGGGTAAGGAAAAGTTTGGCAGTGGTTTAGAGATACAGTTTGTGTATTTAAAATACTGATAATATTCTATCACCTAGTCTGAAAAATGTCTTGAT
>NW_006922081.1:770653-771430 GCF_000298275.1 Orycteropus afer afer | reverse complement strand
AATTATTTGTCAGAGAGGTTCCAATAAGATGGCGGAATAAGGAGAAAGACTGCACAGGCCCTCTTCAAAAAAGAAAAGGGGAATCAATTAACACTGATACAGAAGATAATCCTGGACCCCTGAGCCTTCAAGGGAAGGATATAGAAGTGGACTAACCCCAGTTAGCAGAAGAATTTGCATGAAAATATCAAAAAGTAGACATACAGACTTGTGGTCTGGCAGGAATCCCAAGTGAGCCTGACAGCATGGCACAAACAGGTTGGAGAGTGCCGAGTGGTGGTAGGTCCTAAGAATTAACCTAAAAATCAGCCCTGCTAGCCAGGGACTGCATGGAGGACTGCTCTTGTGGCTGGGAGATACAAGGGGAAGCACCAGAGAAGAGAAAGGTGGGCTGAACTGTGGACTTTTGCCTGTCCAAAGGGTGCTGCCATTTTGAAGGTTTACAAGCAGCTTGACCATTTTGGATGTTTAAAGAGACAGCACTTTCCCAGTTTCCAGGGGCTTAAGAACAGGTTCTGTTTGTGAGTAAGCCAAGGACACTTGGGACCTGGACGACTGAAAAGGTATGACATTCCCTTGTTACTCTTACACCCCACACCACTTGGTGAATGGATGTGAGGCCATCCCCCACTCCCACCCACCTTCTGCACCTGCAGGAACTCCATCCCAGTCTGTGTGCTCGGATGGAGCCTGGGTGCCATGCCCTACACTCCCCACTCCCCCGATTTTTTTCTGTTCTTTTCTTTACTTTTTTTCTCTTTCTTTTTTCTGGTTTTT
>NW_006922081.1:764869-769818 GCF_000298275.1 Orycteropus afer afer | reverse complement strand
AAAAACTCTTGAAGAAATTTGGAAGAAAATACAAGAACAAAATGACAAAGTAAATTAAAATTTAGAAAAGATTCTAAATTTACAGATAGAAATCCAGAAGGTTAATACAAAATTGTCAGAAACAAATAACATATTGGAAAGGCAAAGGAATAGAATTGATGCAACAGAAGACAGAATTAATGAGATTGAAGGCAAATACCTGAATACTTTTTAGAAAGCGATCAATCAGGAAAAAAAAAAAATCAAAACAAAATGAAGAAAGCCTATGGTTCATGTGGGATACCATCAAAAGGAATAACCTACATGTCACTGGAATTCCAGAACAGGAAGAGAAAAATAATAGCACTGAGAAATTTTTCCAAGATCTGTTGGAGGATAACTTCCCTGATATGATGAAAGTTGAGGATATATCCATTCAGGAAGTCCAACAAACCCCAAACAGGATAGACCTCAAAAGAAAATCCCCAAGACATGTCATCAAACTCATCAAAACCAAAGACAAAAACAGAATCCTGAAAGCAGCATGGGAAAAACAAAAAGTAACTTACAAAGGACAGCCAGTAAGAATAAGCTCTGATTTATCAACAGAAACCATGCAAGTGAGAAGGCAATGGGATGGTTTATTTAAAACCCTGACAGAGAAAAATTTTCAACCAAGGATTATATACCCAGCAAAATTGCCCCTCAAATATGATGGTGAAATTAGGAGATTTCCAGATAAGCAGAAACTAGGGGAATTTGTTAAAACCAGACCAACCTTACAAGAGGTGCTAAAGGGAGTCCTTTGAAAAGAGAACCAAAAATAGCAAAAAAACTGACCATTGATACACAAGATGACATAACCCAGAAACCATAGCTATGGACACATCCAAAGTAAAACGAGCTTACAAGGATGTAAACAGGGAACCAGAGACATCAATTAGCAAGTGAGGACAACTACAAACAGAAAGAGGGAAAAGACTGTGTAGATACAGAACTTCTAAAGGTGAAGAAATTAAGAGAGTTGGAAGATAGAATGGACTGTTCTAAACTCGGGGAGAAAATTATAAATCATAGCGTAACCTCAAAGTAAAATGATAAACCTTCATATTACAATAAAATAAGAGGACAAGCACAAATATTCAGTAAATACTGAAACAACAGCAAAAAAAAAAAAAAAGAAAGAAATAATAACAGGATTCATAAATAAACGAACTCAGCATAGAAAATAATATGGAACAAAGAAACCAGGGACACCATGAAAAAACACATACCAGAATGACAACAACCAATTCATACTTGTCAATAATTACACTGAATGTTAATGGATTAAATGCACCATTCAGGAGGTGGAGAATTGCGGACTGGATAAGAAAACAAAACCCATCAATATGCTGCCTACAAGAGACACACCATAAAGATAAAGACAAAAATAGACTAAAAATCAAAGGATGGGAAAAGATATATCAAGCAAATGGCAACTGTAAGAGAGCAAGAGTGGAAATATTAATTTCTGATCAAATCTTTAAGATAAAAACCACCATATGAGACAAGGAAGGACATTATATAATGATTAAGGGGTCAATTGAACATGAAGATATAATCATAATAAAAATCTATGGACCAAATGAAAGATACATAAATCAGACTTTAAAAAGTTGAAAAGCCAAAGAGATAACTATACAGTTATAGTGGGAGACTATAATACACCACTTTCATTGAAAGATAGAACTGGAAAGAAACTCACCAAAGATGCAGAAGAGCTAAACAATACAATCCATCAACTTGGCCTTATAGACATCTGCAGAGCACTTTACCCAACAGCAGCACAATATACATTTTTTTCCAATGCACATGGAACATTTTCCATGATAGACCACATGTTAGGCCACAAAGCAAGCATTCATAAGTTAAAAAACATTGAAATACTGCAAAGCACCTTCTCAGATTACAATGCTATCACATTAGAAATCAACAATAGGAAGATCAACAGAAAAATAATAAATACCTAGAAACTGAACAATACCATCCCTGAGAAAGACTGGATAAGAGAAGAAATAAAAATTGAAATTCAAAAATTCCTTGAATCAAATGAGAATGATGACAAAACATACCAAAATCTTTGGGAAATAGCAAAATCGTTGATCAGAGGCCAATTTATAGCAATAAATACACACATCAAAAAAGAAAAAAGCACAGCAAGAAAAGCCCACAGTCACCAGAAGAAAGGAAATAATCAAGATTCAAGCAGAAATTAATGAAACAGAAAGTAAAAGGGCAATAGAAAAAATCAACAGGACCAGAAGTTGTTTTTTTGAAAAGATCAATAAAATTGATAAACCCCTGGCAAATTTAACAAAGGAAAAGAGAGACTGAATACAAATAGCACAAATAAGAAACAAAATGTGTGACATCACAACAGAACCAACAAAAAATAATGAAATTCAGGTATATCTTTTCAAATATTTTCAGTTTTAAGTAATAAAACTAAATGGAAAAATAAGCCACATTTTAATAAGAACCAAATAAATGTAAATATAACCGCATAACACTCTCCACAAATAAATGAGAAATCTGTGAAGTAATGCCTGCAAAGTATGTGAGGAAAAAATTGTGTGACTTAAGTATAATATGTCTTCTCAAGTTGTCATTAATAAATAACAGAAGAAAAGCTTTGGTAAGTATTCAAAGTCCAAAGAGAAATATAATTCATGCAAACTTATTTATAAAAAAAGTATAAATTATGATAATCAACTTGATAGGAAAATCAAAATTAGTAACTGAAAATTGGGAAGCAGAAGCATTGTATGAAAAAAATTTACTACTAAAAATTAATCTAGAAAAAATCATTCTTCTTATTAAAATACTGAATAAATGTCAATAATCATTATTGATTTAATGAGAATAAAAAATCTCAATTTTCATATAAAGATATAGTGTGAGGCCTGAGTCCTAATGGCCTCCAGGTATATCTTTAACCAGAAGTCTTTCAGTGTTGGGGATTCTAACACTCCCCATGCCTCAGGCCTTTTATCTACCGGACTCAGCATGTATCAGAGATTTCCTCCAGATCCAGCGCGTATCAGAGATTTACCTGGCGCCTGAAGTCTCCCATGTATCAGGGCTCTGCATCCTCCCTAGATAATAATTCCCTAAGTAGATTTTGGAGCCAGGGGATTCCAACACGTCCCCCAGCATCTCATATCCCTGCCCTAAACCCCTTAGCAACAACCAATCAGCTGTACCCCTTTGCCCTGGTGCTACTCCACCCTATATTTTTCTATAAAAATGTGATAGTAAAGGAGCACGAGGTCTTTTGCCTTGGCCACTGCATTGGCAAGAGCAGGGACCCTAGCTTGAGCTAGCTAATAAACTTTCCTTTTGTTTTTGCATTATCGTGTCTGTGGTGACCTCCTCGTGCCAACATTCCTTTCCGGGCTCAACATTTGGTGCGTTGGCCGGAAAGGAAAATTCGGAACGAGTGAAGTTGCCTGCGAGGCGATAGTAGGAAAGTTTCAGGAAGCCGGCAGGACTAGAATATGTCCTTTGTGTGGGGACACTAGTCCATCAGGAAAGGCTGGAAACCGGTGGACGTGCAGGATCGGGAAACCGGCAGATGTGCTGGAAGAGATGGGGAAGGAGCCATTCCCCAACTCACAGGCAGGCTGTGGGCACTGTTTGGTAAAGCAGCCCACTTCAGGGGAGGGGGGTGGCCCCTCCAATCTGTGGTACTGGAACAAGATCTCTTCTGGGTGTCAGATAATTGTGCTGTCTGTTTTGGTGTCTCTTGTTGTGTGGCCACTGCTTTTATTTGTTCTGTGTTTCCTTAAAGGAGGTTGAAATGGGACAGAAACAGACCACTCCTCTGTCCCTGATGGTTGAACATTTTTCAGAGTTTAAAACCAGAGGATCTAATTTGTCTGTGATAATTAAGAAAAATAAACTAATAACTTTTTGCTCTTCAGAATGGCCCTCTCTTGAGGTGGGGTGGCCTCCAGAGGGCTCGCTGGATGGAAAGGTGATCACAGCCGTATTCGACTGAGTCCAGGTGCCAGGCCCCCATGGGCACCCAGAACAATTTCCTTACATTTTAGTGTGGCAAGATATAGTGACTAACCCGCCCCCATGGCTAAAACCTTTTCTTCTGAACCTCTCTGCTAAGGTATTAACATCCTCACTTGGGACTAGCGAAAAGGAGAAACCGAGACGACCTGGGTCCCGAGCAGCTGTTCCACTGGTCTTGCCTGATTCTCAGGCTGACCTCGATCTGATGGATCTAGAAAGTGGCATATCTCCACCTCCCTATGCCCCTCCGCCACCTTCCTACCCTCTCCAGGTTCCACAAGTATCGGAGGGAATGGAGCGAGTGCTCCAAGTGCACCGCCCGTCATTATGGGCCCAGCCTCCAGCCTCCGCCCATGCCAGAGGGGCTCCCAGGAGGCTGAAGCTCCATCGTCTACTGTCCAGACGCTGCCTCTCAGAGCCATTGGCCCTCCCCGTGAGGACGGAAGCAGAACGAGGCAGTACTGGCCGTTTTCAACATCGGACCTGTATAACTGGAAAGCGCAAAATGCCCCTTTTTTCTGAAAACCCCCAAAGCCTAATTAATTTGTTAGATTCTATATTGTTTACTCATAACCCCACTTGGGATGATGGTCAGCAGCTATTGAAGGTTTTGTTCACCACTGAAGAAAAAGAAAGGATTTTGACCGAGGCCAGGAAAAATGTGCCTGGGGATAATGGGCAACCAACAACGCTTCAGAATTTAATTGACGCCGGGTTCCCGTTATCTCATCCCGGTTGGAACTTTGAACGTCTGAAGGTAGGGAGCGTCTCCAAAAGTACTGCCAGATTCTAATGGCCGGTCTCTGAGCGGCGACGAGGAAGCCAACTAATTTGGCCAAGGTAAACCTAGTCAGGCAGGGGCCAACAGAGAGCCCTGCAGCATATCTAGAGAGGTTGATGGAAGC
>NW_006922081.1:762997-763449 GCF_000298275.1 Orycteropus afer afer | reverse complement strand
CTGCTCAGCAATCTTCCCCCAGATCATGTGTGGTATACTACCCTGGACTTGAAGGATGCTTTCTTTAGCCTGCCCCTGGCCCCACAGAGCCAAGACATTTTTGCCTTCGAATGGGTTGACGAGACGGATAAAATCCTCGGCCAGCTGACCTGGACAAGGTTGGTTCAAGGGTTCAAGCACTCACCCACTTTGTTTAACGAAGCTTTGAGTGATGACCTACGTAAGTACCGGGGCCAAAACCTGCAAATAACCTAACTGCAATATGTAGATGACTTGTTAATAGCAGCCCCCAACTGGGCAGTGTGCCTCGAAGCAACCAAGAGACTGCTCACCACTCTGGAAGAGCTGGGATATCAAGCTAGTTCCAAGAAAGCTCAGATAGCTAAGCCAGAAGTCACATATTTGGGGAATAAGTTAAGAGCTGGGCAGAGGTGGCTCACTGAAGCCATGAA
>NW_006922081.1:734110-762295 GCF_000298275.1 Orycteropus afer afer | reverse complement strand
GACTGCTCAGAGATACTCGCAGAGGTACAGTCAGAAAGGACTTGCAAGACTTCCCATTGGAAAACAGTGACTTCATCTGGTTCACGGATGGAAGCAGTTTCGTACAGGATGGACTAAGTTATGTGGGTGCCACGGTGGTAAAAGACCGGGAGGAGATTATTTGGGCCTACACTTTGCGGCCAGGAACTTCCGCTCAGAAAGCTGAACTTACCGCCCTGGCAGAGGCATTGGAAAGGGCAGAGGGAAAGAGGCTAATGGTCTATATGGACAGTCATTACGCATATGCAACTCTTCATATACATGACACCATCTACCAGGAGCGTGGGTTCAAAAACACAGAAGGAAGAGAAATAAAGAACCAGACGGAAATCCTTTGCTTGTTATCAGCTGTGACCCGGCCGCGAATGGTAGCAGTGGTCCACACCCCAGGGCATCAGAGAGGACACTCCCCTGAAGCAAGAGGCAACCGAGCAGCGGACCAGGCAGCTAAGAAGCTGCCCTCCAAAAGGTATGAACTTTAGTAACTAACTTACCTTGCCTGCAACTGGAACCCCTGCCTCCTACTCCCAACTATTCCAGAGAGGACATCCAGTGGGCCGAGAAATCTCCGCAGATAGAAAAGGGTCAGAATGGATGGTATATGGACTCAGAGGGAAAACTGATTCTCCCAGAAGGATTGGGACAGCACCTTCTCACACACCTCCACCAAGTGACTCACTTAGGGGAACAGAAAATGTTGGAGTTATTGGACAAAGGGCAGATCTGTATGTCCCATCAGAAGCAAGTGGCTCAGAGTGTGGTGGACAGGTGCCAGGCCTGTCAGGTCATGAAAATAGAGAAGAGGAAGAATACACATGCAGGTACAAGGAGGAGGGGGAGGGAGCCTTGCCATCATTGGGAAATAGATTTCACTGAAATTAAACCAGGTAAATATGGATACAAATATCTCTTAGTGTTAGTGGATACTTTTTCGGGATGGGTGGAAGCGTACCCCACTAGAAGGGAAACAGCAATGGTAGTGGTCAAGAAGATTTTAGAAGAGATAGTACCCAGATATGGAATGCCTAGAACGTTAGGGTCAGAAAATGGACCACGTTTTGTAAGTAAAGTTATCCAGGGCTTAGCCTCAACTCTGGGGGTAAATTGGAAACTACATTGTGAATATAACCCTCAGAGTTCGGGGCAGGTAGAAAGAATGAACGGAACCCTAAAGGAGACCCTATCTAAATTGGCAATAGAAGCTGGCGGAGACTGGGTGACCCTCCTCCCCTTTGCCCTATACCGGGCTAGGAACACCCTGTACACGTTAAATCTGACCCCATTTGAGATAATGTATGGGACGCCACCCCCTATTATTTCCAACCTGGAAAAATGTCCCAATGACTTGTCAAAAGATTTAATCTTGGAGATGAAAACTCTCCAAGTAATTCAGAGGGAATTATGGCCCAAGCTCTGGGCCATATATGAAGGTCCTCTTAGTGAACAAGGGATTGTCCATGGGCTCGAACTGGGAGATTGGGTATGGGTAAAGAGGCACCAGAAAAAAACACTGGAACCGAAATGGAGGGGACCTTATGTTGTTGTTCTTGTGACCCTCACTGCTGTTAAGGTAGATGGAATCAGCGCCTGGATACACCACTCCCATACCAGGAGAGCTAACCAGACGGAACAGGCAGTCTGCACGAGCAAATTGGAAAGCGTACTCCGATCCTGAAAACCCACTGAAAGTCAAGTTAACGCAGCACCATGGAGATTAAAGTCCTTTTCGTCCTCACCCTAAGCTTCTGCCGCCTCACGATAAGTATCGCGGCTCACCAACCCTATAAAGTTACATGGTGAATTCGCAACGGAGAAACCCATGAGACCTTAAACTCCACCACCCATACCACCCCCCTTAACGTATGGTGGCCTGATTTATTTCTCTTGCTCGCAACACTTACTGACTGTTCCTGGGATGAAGGTTTTATCTGTAAGATGGGGTTTTTTGCATGTCCTGGGTACAAAAGAAATGTCCAGCAATGCGGGGGGCTCATTTGGTATTACTGCAAAATTGGAGTTGTGTGACCTCTAATGATGGGGAATGGAAGTGGCATGTAAAAGCTCAGGACTATGTAACATTCTGTTTTGCCAAACCCAGATATACTTATATGTTAGGAAAATGTAAAGAATGTGACTGGGTAAAAGTCTCGTTCACTGAACAGGGAAAGAAGGAATTAGATAAGTGGAAATCCGGGCTTACTTGGGGTCTCCAAATTTGGTATCGGGGATACCCCTCTGGGGTGATAACCATTTTACAGGAAATAGAACCCTTAGATAACGGGCCAGTGGGTCCAAATGAAGTGTTAAACCCCCCGGAAAAAGGAACCCTACCCCCTACAAGAAAGAAGGTGAAAAAATTGAGCACTGTAGATCCTGATGTTACAGTAAGAGTTCCCCATACAACTCCGAGGGTCCAAGCCAATCCTCAAGACATAGACCCTCTTTGGAATTTAATGCTAGCAGCTTACCAAGCACTTAACCGTACTAGTCCTAACCTAACTCAAGCCTGTTGGCTCTGTTATGATGTAAAACCTCCATTTTATGAAGCAATAGACATTAACACCTCTTTCAGCTATTCTCATGACCTGAACCCAAAGAATTGCTCCTGGAAAGACCGTAAGGTAGGAATGACTATACAACGTATAACAGGAAAGGGCTTATGTGTGGGGAAACCCCCCAATGCTCAAGAACGTTGCACCTCATATACTGAAGTAAACCCGTCCTTTAACTGGATAATTCCCAGGGAAGGGGGTTGCTGGCTTTGCTTGAAAGCTGGACTTTTACCCTGTTTAAACTTGAAAGTACTTAATCTGTCCTCAGATCATTGTATACTGGTGACTGTCCTGCCCTGAATTATTTACCACTCAGAGGAAGAGATGTATGTACACTGGGGTGGGACTAATAGAGAAAAAAGAGAACCACTCACTATAGCCTTTACTCTAGCTACTCTGGTAGGATTAGCAGGGACCAGTCTAGGAATAGCTTCTTTAACTGTACAGAAACAAGGCATGGATTCCCTAAGGGCAGCTATAGATGAAGACCTTGAGAGGATAGAGGCCTCTATCTCAAATTTAGAGAAAACTCTAACCTCGCTATCAGAGGTTGTGTTACAAAACCGCCGGGGGTTAGACCTTATACTTCTCCAACAGGGAGGATTGTGCGCAGCTCTAAGAGAATAATGCTGCTTCTATGCAGATCATATGGGAGTGGTTTGGGAATCCATGGCCAAAGTACGAGAAGGACTTGCCTTAAGAAAAAAGGAGCATGAAACTCAGAAAGGATTATTTGAGTCTTGGTTTAATAACTCCCTGTGGTTAACTACTTTGATATCTACTCTCTTAGGACCCTTCGTAATCCTTATAATTATATTAACTTTTGGTCCCTGCATTATAAAGAAGCTTATATCATTTGTAAAAGATCGGGTTAATACTGTACAACTTATGGTCTTGAGACAACAATATCAGTCTTTATCTCCTGTGACACAGGAGGAAGATTCCTCATGTGCATAACAAAAAAAAAAAGAAAGAAAGAAAAGGGGGGGGGAAATATGAAGCCTGAGTCCTAATGGCTTCCAGGTATATCTTTAACCAGAAGTCTTTCAGTGTCGGGGATTCTAACACTCCCCATGCCTCAGGCCTTTTATCTACTGAACTCAGCATGTATCAGAGATTTCCTCCGGATTCAGCGTGTATCAGAGATTTACCTGGCTCCTGAAGTCTCCCACATATCAGGGCTCTGCATCCTCCCTAGATAATAATTCCCTAAGTAGACTTTGGAGCTGGGGGATTCCAACACGTCCCCCAACATCCCAGATCCCTGCCCTAAACCCCTTAGCAACAACCAATCATCTGTACCCCTTTGCCCTGGTGCTACTCCACCCTATATTTTTCTATAAAAATGTGATAGTAAAGGAGCACGAGGTCTTTTGCTTGGCCACTATGTTGTCAAGAGCAGGGTCCCTAGCTCGAGCTAGCTAATAAACTTTCCTTTTGTTTTTGCATTATCGTGTCTGGGGTGACTTCCTCGTGCCAACATTCCTTTCCAGGCTCAACAATAGAAATAATGGATGGAAGTAGAACATGACATACTATCCCTAATGTACTCATATAATATTGTTACATATTAAATAATATACCTTTTTTGCTCTAATTTAACAATTAAAAATCACAAGTAAAGAGATTATTTTGAACATTTAAATCACTAGTAAAATTACAAATAGAGTTTTAAAACACTGGAAAAAATAAGAGTAAAGCACATACAAATCTGAGAGCAACAGAAAATAAGACAAAATGTGTAAATGATAAAGCTTTAAATGTTTCAGTAATGGAAGTAAATATGAATTATACCAATGAGTAGAGATCATTTAACATCTCCCAATTAAAAATTCACTTAGAAAATTGAAAAATACACTAATAGAAAAATCAATATGAATAGGCAATAAAAATAAGGAAATGGAAAAGACCACTAAATATTTGAATAATTTTAAACACACAATTAATTAAAGAAATGCTTTTAAATAATGTTTAATGACTATGTTCACCATATATTACCATATTAATTATTATACATAGATTACACTTTTCTATAGAGAATATAATTTTAACTTGTACAAAGAAGAAAATGAATTCATATGCTCAAAGAAAGAAGAGTTAAACCATATAAAAGGATGTAAACAATTTCAAGGTTGTTAGATTTGCTGTTTCCATTACCTTATTTGTGTTGTTTTTGCTAATTTTCAGATTTTTAATACTAAGTCTGTGTTCATTTTGTAATCAAATTGTTACAAAGATACAAAGAAAATAACACAGTGAAGGATTAAAGTATAAATTTTCCAAGAATTAGATTAGACAAAAAGTAATTTAATTGCCTTTAATACTTCATGACTAATATCTTCCATTCTATAATACAGAGATAATTCTTATCTTTAATCCTGATTCTCTCTCTCTATGTATGAACATAAACATCTAATGTGTGTGTGTTCCTTTGAGGAAGACTGATGGCATAACAGTTAAGCTCTCAGCTGCTAACCTAAATGTTGGTGGTTCGTACCCACCAGTGGCCCTGGGAGAAAAGACCTGTCAGTCTACTCTTGTAAACATTTTCCAGCCTATGAAACTCTATAGGGTGGTTCTACTCTGTCCTGTAGGGTTTCTGTGAGTCAAAATTGACTCAATGGTACACACCACCACCACAAACAAGCTGTCTTTTATTATTAAAAGTATTATTAAATAGGTATGTTAATGTAATTTTACTATAGCCTCAATTTCAAAGCTTTTGCTTTGTATCTTCATTATCTTTTCTCCAATTCTTCCAATCATGTTAAGCATAAATTCCAAATACCCTTTCTTCTTCAGGACAGTGTATCTTGCTGAAAGAATTATATAAAAAAAATACAATATTAAAAATGAATTATAACAAAATATCAGTAATTTTAGTGCATGGCAAATAGAAGTTTTCAATCACAGGTGAATCAATCTCAAATCAAATTATATTAAGTTAAAAATGTTATGTTGTTGTTGTTATGTGCCGTCGAGTCAAACCCGACTCATAGCGACCCCTCCTTGGGTTTCCAAGGCAGTATCACTGCGGAAGTAGGATTGCCCAACCTTCCTTCCAAGGAGTGGTTGGTGGGTTTGAACCACCAGCCTTCTGGTTAGCAGGCAAGTGTCTTAGCCATTATGATACCAGAGCTCCCTAAAAATGTTATAGAATGTATTAATTAAAGTATACAAGTAATTAAAATGTACAAGTAATTACAATGTACAAGTGTACGCTGCTTTCAGACACAGCTGGATCCAGATTAGTTGATTTCACCCATTATCCATCTGTTTCTCTTGCTCTGTACCATAATTAAATTATGTAGGTTTAGTTCTCTTTCAAGAAGCCCTGGAAGCACAATTGTTAACTTCTCTATGCTAATTGAAAGGCTGGTGGTTGAACCCAGTAAGCAGCTTCAAGGTAGAAAACCTGTCAATCAGTAAAGATTAAAGCAAGAAAACCTAATAGGACAATTCTACTCTATGGCATGGTGTCGCTAATTGTTAAAATTGACTTCATAGCACCTGAAAACAATAACAACAGTTTTCCATCAACAAAGAAAGAACAGTGAAGCAGTTCTACTCTATCATATGGGGTTGTTTTGGGTTAAAATCTATTCAATAGCACCAGTCCACAACAATAACAGCGCTGGATCAAACCTCAACATAGATTCTGCTACAAAAGAAGGAAAGAAAAAAAAAAAAAAAAAGGAAAGGAAATCAAAGACCTCCAATCTCCCAGTATTTATATCTTCTAATTAATGCAAATAGAGCCTTTTGTTATCATCCATTTTATTTCCCCAAATAGAACTTTGACATTGCTTGAGAATATTCCCCCAAATCTGTTACTGTACTCAGAACCTGGATTGGGTCATGTGCTCCCTGTAGGGAGAAAATTTTAATGAGTTCACTTTAGTCCTACTAGAGTCACAAGAAGTACCAAGTACAAGAGTACAAGAAAACTATGTGGGGTGGAAAAATATCAAAAATTTTCCTTCAGTTTATCCTTTGTTGGCTAAGATAGGTAAAGGAGACTGTTTCTTTTCACAACTGGTAAGTGTGGCACATGTCCCAGGAACTTTGTGACCTTGCTGATAATCACTACCTCATGAATAAATTAGATATTGTAGACATTTTCTATTCTCTGCCTTACTAATACAGTCTTATCTGGGTTCTTCAAATGAGATCATAAATTATTAAATTACTAAGATCTTCTGTAGTATATTTTGGTTGATTATTACTAATCATATTAGTAAATACTATGAACAATTACCATCCAAATGCCTTGTCTATTATGAAACCTGAGGTTCCCACAGGTCCAGCAGATAATGCCCGTTTATGATTGTAACCACCAGAAGCACACAGATGAACAGCCAGGCTAGTCTAGTCATTGAAGGAATTGTCACTTTTGTCATTGAAAATTTTATTTTTTTTTATGTAGAACGGAAATTTACTTATTTCTGCTGGCTAAGTGATTTCTCCTGCTCAGTGTCAAAAAGCCTCAAAAGGCCAGTAATGTACGCAAGGCAACACTCCTTGGTAAGAGTGTGCTTCATAATTATTTTTTTCTCATGTGTTTCAAATATTAGACAATAAAAATAGTAACTTAATTTCTTATTTTCACCACTCACACATAAAAGGGTGGTATTCCAGAACTTATCCTATTGGTGGCAGTTTGACTGAGGATGGTCTTGCTTTCTCCTTTAGAAAAAAATATGGTGCACTCTAAGAGACCACCTTTTATCAATTACTCTTACTCTCGAGGGCATAAACAACTATCTTCTTTCAGAGTTCTTTGTAAGTCTTTCAGGGTGATAGGATTTATAATAATGTTATATTTATATTATTAAAAAAAAAAAAAAAAAAAACACCATTGCCATCCAGTCGATTCTGACTCATAACAACTCCGTTTGGGTTTCTCAGGCATTAAATCTTTAAGGAAACAGATTGCCCCATCTTGTTTCCACAGAGCAGCTGGTGGATTTGAACTGCTACCCTTCTGGTTAGCAATCAAATGCCTTAGGTACCACACAACACCACCAGAGCTCTATTATTTAGCATTTAGAAATTAGATATTTGAAGAAAATTAGTGCCTGAGGCACTTGACTGCTAACCAAAAGGCTGGCAGTTCAAACCCACTTCCTAGGAGTGGCTACTCCTAGGAAGGAAAGTTGAGCAATCTACTTCCGTAGTGATATCACCACAGAAACACAAGGAGGGGTTGCTATGAGTCGAGTCTGACTCGACGGCACATAACAACAACAACAGCAGAATTTCTAGAAGTCTTATTTTCACTATGCTTCAGGATTCAGACAGATCATTGGATGAGTTTGATTTGATAAATCCCATGACAATGTTATGTTGAAAAATACATATTCAAGAGTCCCAGACCTGAAACAAATTTACACAAGCAAGAAAGCTGGAGCAAGTCAATCTGATCATGGGTAATTGTTTTCCGTATTTACCTGGATAGTCATTGTATTCTAAATATTAAAAGAAATCTTTCTAATTATATCCCAGCAAGACAAAAACATTTTATGATAAAGATCATTAAATGGAGTTTATTTTCCATAGATGAAGCTCTAAAATAATCTAGTTCATATTAGTACAGTTGCTTTCCACACCACTAATTGTTTCCATTAAGCTACAAGCATTTAAGAATCATTGATTAAACACTCATGGTGCATTAAAGAATTATGAGATACACAACCTTGATTTGGTTATATTTAATTGCTTTTGGCAAGCCTTAGTTAGAAATAAATATACGTTTTAAAATACAAAACGAATAAAATGAATGGACATATTTTAAAGCCAGAATTTAAAAGGAACTAATCGATACTGAAAATTCAACTGAAATAGAACAGCAACAACAAGGGAAAAAAAAGTCCCTCATTTTATGGAATCTTTGTCACTATCTGCCAAAAATAAAAGTAGGAAAGCTTTGATGAGTCCAGTTAGTGCAATGCATGGATCAAAGTGTCAGACTGATAGAATCAAAGGGAACAAAATGAAGTGGTAATGTTCTGCACCAGATCTGAAACTTGCAGTAATGATGAGAGGTTGCATGCAGGATGGAACAGGAAGGCTTTGATTAGTGCACCTTGTTTGTACTGCAAAGGCATCAAAGTGGCAAATGTGCCTGGATCAAATGGGGCAGAATGCAATGGGTAATGGAGCACTCAGTGCTCACTAGAATTTAAGCAGAGATGTTGATAATGTGGTGGAGACCAATGTGCACATCTCCATCTGGCAGCTGGGAAGAGAAAACTAAAAGAGAGAGAGGAAAAAAAAGAATGGTTTTAATCATTGAAAGCCACCTGATTACAGCATTAGCAAGGCTAAAGTAAAATTTTAAAAAAATGTAATATTGCACGGGATGTGAAAATAAAATCATTTTTGAAAGATGAAGAATATTATCAATTGTTTTCTGTTTATTGTGTTTTCTGTATTACTTATTCTTAAAAGTTATAACATGGCTGTTACTTTCCAAAGTCATTACCTTTGAGGTTAAATACATGAAAGTCTCTATGTTAGTGCTTTGTCTGTGTTGTGTGTTATCTCTTTGGCGTCCATACATGAGCAGGATTCATTTCTACAGTAAATTTTCAGTTTCTATATTTTCAGGGATTCTGCATTCCCTGCGAATTAATTCCATTTGCAAATTAAATCTTAAAGCATCTGTCTAATTCATATGATTCAACTCTCCTCTTGCAACATGCACTAGTCACTATGCTTGTAAATAATAAGCAAGTATACTAATAGGGCATTTAAAAAATCTATAAAGAAATATTCCTTAATATAGCATAGTGGTAAGGTTTTATATAACAAATAGAAAATTGTTTAATTATCTTAATATTACAATAAAATCAAATATCACACTTATCATTATCATGCTTAATATCAATAGCTACAGAATGAAATTTCTATGTCCCAGAAAGTGTGCTAGTTGCTTTATATATATTCTCTCTCATCATTACAACAGTCCTGTAAGTGGTTATTTTCAAGACAGGATTAGTGTCTTGGTGAAGAAATGAATGTATTTTGCAAATGAAAAGGAAATTAATAATTATGACCCAGAGAACCAAGTTGTTAATTTGTTTATAATTGTTTCTCTGTTCTTACCTTTGCCACGTTTGTCATGGCTTCCTCTGTTCTAGGAGTCAACTTTCCTGCTCCATTGAATTTGGAATTGGCCCTGAGAATTTTCTTGGACAATGGTACATTAGCCTATAATTACTCAAGTAGAGGCATTAAGTGTGCTCCCATTGTTTGGCTTTCACGCTTGTCTTTCCATCATCCACTTTAAGAACATGCTTCATGTAGCCTATGTTTCAAAGAAAATTAGCAGAGATAGAGCAAATAGGAACCTGATGCAGAACCTTCAGTCAAGGCCAGCTTATCTTTACCTGAGCCCATAGGGCCATGATCTACCCACTGAATAATGAGCATTAATTATGTATCATTATTGTGGCAATAGTTCCACAATAAAGCATTGTACCTTCATGTGTGTACAAATAGGTCATTAATAAAATATGAACAATTATTCAATTGAATGCATTCATTTGTTTGAGCAGACATTGTGGTTATTGCCCAGGTACTATTATTTCCTTCATTATTATTCTGCTCTCCTATTTTTCCCCGAAAGGACCTTGCATGCATTACTAACTTGCCAAATCCCAATAGAATGTATTTAGTGATTTGTTTTCACAAGAGCAACAGGAGGCAGAGAAACCTGTACCTCTTGAGCATTGGGCATTATGGAGTGATGTTGATTGTACATCTGTTCTCTCAAGTCTTTAGAAAATGTGCCTTTTTTCTAAATCTTATGTTTTTTCCTCAAATGTTTCAAATTACATCTTAAAAATAAGTGTGTGTGTTATAACAAATCCAACATATAACTGAGTCTGAAAAAATACATTTTGTTTATTAAATATTTAATCATTGAGCATATAGGCTACAAAGGTGGAGAGGTTAAAAAAAAGTGTCAGATGATGTTTAAAATATGCTATTGTCGTACTTCTGGTAGTGAAGAAATTCTCTATATAAGATAAAGTTATAGACTGCTAAAACTGTGTCCAAAGAATAGTTCAACCCATTATAGCAAATCTCTTACTCATAAAATAAAATTTAGAAATATAGAAGAACTTGAGAAAAAAAAAAAAGCTTTTATTAAACAGTGAATTGATTTGGAGATTTAATAACAGTTACATATCTTAGGGAAATACATACTGTAGCATAAAATCAAATAGTGGCAAATATCTCCATCAGGGAAGAATCAATTCTGCTCATTTTTAAGTATATTGTTTTAACTTTAATGAGGGCATACATTATAAGATAACTAAATGAACGTTTCCATAAAAAAAAAAAAGAAATTCAAGTCCCTCTGCTAAAATTTCAACTGTGTTATAATTTTCACAATGAAGGTGAAATACCTTTAATAAAAAGTGAGCATGTAAGCACAAATGATACTTTAAATTTATTAGTACAAATTATTAACAGATAGTCCTGACTTGTGCACATATCTATGTCAGAAAGTACTTCTAAGATCTAATCACATAAAATAAACAAGCAAACTCATTACCATGCAGTCAATTCTGACTCATTGTGAACCTATACCACAGAGAAGAATTGTCCCATGGGGCTTCCAACCCTTTAAAGCTTTATGAAAGCAGTCTACAACATTTTTATACGGCAGCTGGTGGGAGCTCTGGTAGCATAGTGCCTAAGGCACTTGACTGCTAACCAGAGGCGGCGGTTCAAACTCACCAGACACTCCTTGGAGGGAAGGTTGAGCAATCTACTTCAGTAGTGTTAACTCTTTGGAAACCCAAGGAGGGGTTGCTATGGGTCAGATCCAACTTGAAGACACATAACAACACAACGACAACATGTGAGCTAAAAACACCAACCATTTGGTTAGCAGTGAGTGTTCAACCACTGCACCAACAGGACTCCTTAACCACATAATAAAGGTCAGAAACATTAATTAAACCTCAATTAATTCAGAAAACTTAGAGTCCATGATATTGCATCACTATATTTATTAATTTAGTCATTCAACAAATATTTGATAATCTTATGCTAATTGTCATGAAAAGAATAAGCACTTTGCTAGTAACAAGACAGCTTTTTAAAGTAAATTTGAACATTACATAATTGACATTATATTCTTCATGCCTAAATGAATGAAGCAAAGCTTAAGATGATATTATTTGTGTTATTAGGCACCCTCAAGTTGGTTCTGACTCATAATAGCCCTATCTACAGCAGAATGAAATGCTGCCAGGTCCTGTGTCATCCTGACAATCTTTGTTCTTTGACCTATTGTTGTAGGCACAGTGTAAATCCATCTTGCTGAGGGTCTACCTCTTTTACACTGGCCCTCTACTTTACCAAGCCTTTTGCCTTTCTTTTGTGATAAATAATTTGTCCCTCCTGATAACATGTCCAAAATACATGAGACAAAGTATCACCACCCTTGCTTCTGAGATGATATTCTGGGATCATATTAATTTATAATTCAATTGGAGGAAGACTCAGTAACAACCTACTATATACAGATGACACAACCTTGCTTGCTGAAAGTGAAAATGACTTGAAGCACTTACTCTTGAAGATCAAAAACTACAGTCTTTATTATGGATTACACCTCAACATAAAGAAAACAAAAATCCTCACAACTGGACCAATAAGCCATATCATGATAAATGGAAAAAAGACTGAAGTTGTCAGGGATTTGGTTTTGGTTACTTCATGCTGCTGTCACAGAAAATACCACAAATGGGAGGCTTTACCAACAGGAAATTATGCTATTTTAAAGTTGAGGAGCCTGGAAGTTAGTGTTCAAAATGCCAGCTCTAGGGCCTAGGTGAAAGCCCCTTGACCTTGGGCTTCAGCTCTGCCTCTTGCTCCCAGGGCACTTAGGCTGGAGGCTTTCTTCACTCAGGCAACTACTAGCTGCTGAGGCTGACAACTCCAAGGTCTACAAGTTAAAAGGCACCATCCCAATATTACCAAACCACATGGCAGTCCACTGATTTAAGTCCATTAAGTGTCCCAAGACAACAGGGCAGGCTGTTGAACATGACTCAGCTACATGCAGGATCCAAGTATGCCTAAAGCTACAGATGATTCTTAAAGTTTATCCATATATAGCTTCTCTGGGAGCAGACCACATCTCTAAGGCAGCCAGCTATTCAGCTGCTTACAGTAGATTCTACCATGGAGTTGATTACCATTCTCACTGTGGAGAATACTACAGGTGCCCAGCCACTCAAAACCAGGTCCAGCCCAGCTGGCATATAACCTTAACTACCAAACATTTCATTTTACTTGAATCCACAATCAATAGCCACAGAAGCAGCAGTTAAGAAATCAGATGTCATTTTGCACTTGGCAAAATCTGCTGCAAAACACCTGTTCAAAGTGTTTAGAAGCAAAGATATCACTTTGAGAAGGTCCACCTAACCCAAGCCATGCTATTTCCAATCGTCTTATATGCATGTGAAAGCTGGACAATAAATAAGGAAGACTGAAGAAGAGTTAATGTCTTTGAATTGTGGTGTTGGTGAAAAGCACTGAAAATACCATGGACCACCAGAATAATGAACAAATTTGGCATGGAAGAAGTGCAGACGGAATGCTCCAGTAAGGATGTCTGGACTTTGTCTCACTTACTTTGGTCATGTTGTCAGAAGGGGTCATTCCTTGGAGAAGGATATCATGGTTAGCAAAGTGGAGGGTCAGCAAAAAATATTATAAGACTCAATTTTAGAATATATAAGAAAGTGTGTTTTACTCTTGCTCTATTTTTTATAACAATGCTAGAATGCTTAGCCATATGTCAATAAGTTCTTATTTTATGTAACTTAACTTTTGGATATTTTTTATGACATCATAAGCAAACATTTCCATCAAAATATACTTTAAAATGCATACATAAGAGATAATTAGTAAAATTTTAATATAATCTAAAATATTTTTATGTTTATGTTAAGAAAGGTTATCTTGTGGTGACATGTTTACCATGATTCATGGCAAATTAGGCATGAAATCAGAATAAAACTATTATTTTCTTATTTACATTCTACTATGTCTTAGCAGCTACTATGTCTTAGGAGCTCTGGTAGCATAGTGGCTAAGACACTTGCCTGCTAACCAGACTGCTGGTGGTTCAAACCCACCAGCCACTCCTCAGAAGGAAGGTTGGGCAATCCTACTTCCGTAGTGATACTGCCTCGGAAACCCAAGGAGGGGTCGCTATGAGTCGGGGCCGACTCAATGGCACATAACAACAACAACAACAATGTCTTAGCAAGGAGCTCTGGTAGCATAGTGCCTAAGGCACTTGGCTGCTAACCAGTAGGCTGGTGGTTCAAACCCACCAGCCACTCCTCGGAAAGAAGATGAGGCAAACTACTTCCGTAGTGATACGCCTCGGAAACCCAAGGAAGGGTCGCTATGAGTCAGCTCTGACTCAATGGCACATAACAACAACAACAAATGTCTTAGCAAGGATCTCTGGTAGCATGGTATTTAAGGCATTTGATTGCTAACCAGAAGGCTGGTGGTTCAAACCCCCAGCCACTCCTCGGAAGGAAGACTGGCCAATCTACTTTGGTATTGATTGTTGCTATGTGCCACTGAGTCGTCTTTGACTCATAGCCATCCCTTCTTGGGTTTCTGAGGCAGTATGACTATGGTAGTAATGATACTGCCTCGGAAATCCAAGGAGGGGTGGCTATGACTCGGATCAGATTTGATGGCAGTGAGCTTTTATTTTTTTTTTCTTTCTGGTGGTGTCTTAGCATATACAATGTTTAAACTACTACATTAATTTGCATGAAAAAGTTAATACTCTGTTTTCTGAAATCAATGAAATAGATTTCTTTTCTAAGAATATTTTTTATGTAAAAAAGCCTTGAGGGGAGGTTCAGGTAAGATGGTGGAATAGGCAGAAAGAATGCACAGACCTTCTTCAACAAAGAAAAGGGGACCGATTAACACAGAGAAGATAATCCTGGAACACTGAGCTCTGAAGGGAAGGATATGGAAGTGGACTGAACTCCAACTAGTAGAAGAATTTGCATGAAAACACACACAAAAAATGAGTCATATGGAGCTGCAGTCTGTCAGGGATCCTTACTATACAGACAGCTTGCATATTGCCAGGCGGTGGTAGGACCTAAAATTAACCTAAAAATCCACCTTGCTAACCAGAAGCTGCATGGAGGACTGCACTGGTGTCTTGTGAATAAAAGAGGAAGCAGCAAAGAGGAAAGCAGGCTGAGCTGTGTGTGGACTTTTCCCTGTCTGGAGGGTGCAGCCATTTTGAATGCTTCCAAGCTGTTGGACCATTTTGGATTTTGAAAGCAACAGTGTTGTCCCAGATTCCAGGGACTTAAGAATAGGCTGCACTTGCTGTGAACCACAAGGCCATTCTAGACAACAATGACTGTAAAGGTGTGACATTCCCCTTGTTACTCTTATACCCAACACCCTCTTGGTGAATGGAGGTGTAGCCATCCCTCTGGACTGGTAGGAATTGCATCCCATCCTGTGCACTCAGACAGAGCCTGGGTGTCCTGCCCCGGCCTGCCCCAATTTCTTTTTCCTTTTCTTTTTTTTATAGTTTGTTTTTGTATATTTTAAATTTATTATTATTATTGTCCTTTTATTATTATTCTTTATTCTTCCCTTCCCAGGTTCTATTTTTTAGCTTTTTCTTTCTTCCCTGTTCTTGGTTCCAATTTTTTTTTTTTTTCTTATGGCTAACCCTGTTTTGTGTTTTTCTTTTTGCATTTTTGTCTTAATTTTTCTCCTGTTGTTGTTGTTGTTGTTGTATGCAGTCGAGTCAGCCCCAACTCATAGCGACCCCTCCTTGGGTTTCCGAGGCAGTATCACTACGGAAGTAGGATTGCCCAACCTTCCTTCTGAGAATTATTCTCCTACTCTACCTTTTTTCCTTTTATTGCTCTCTCTTCAAATATTACAGGGATTTTTGTTTCCTCTTTTCTTTTCTTTTTCCTTTTTGTGGTGATTGTTCCTGTGTGTTTAGGCAGTGTGTTTTTTTGTACAGTTGCTTTTACATTTTTGATAGTTTTTCAATTGTTGTTTTTGCCTGACTGAGTGGGAGATAGCAACAGTGCCATAAGATGCAACCACACCTGCAACTCCTGCTGCTCCACTTACTGAATGAGAACCACTACATCCTTCTCCATCAACTGGCCACAAAAAATGACCACCAAAAAGTGTCTGATTCACACTTACTTCTCTTCATGAACAGTTAACAGAGATCTAAATACAGTGTCACAATGTCTCAGAGACAACAGATCATCACAGTCTACACAAAGAAACAAGATAAAGCAAGAGAGACAAGGGAGCAGGATATAGACTCAGAATACATACATGAGGAAGAAGCAACATTGAAACTCTCTGATATTCAAAAGAATTATACTTAGGTGTCTTCAAAGGATTGAGAGACAAATCAAGGAAAACATTGATAAAATTAAGGAAAACACAGACAAAACCCTAGAACAACTTTGGAAAAAAATACAAGAACAAAATGACAAAAGGAATCAAAAATTAGAAATGATACAAAATTGGCAGATAGAAATCCAGCAGATTAATACTAAATTATCAGAAAAAAAAAAAGATAAAAATAAAATGAAGAAAACCTAAGGTTCATGTGGGATAACATCAAAGGAATAACCTACATGTAATTGGAATTCCAGAAAAGGAAGAAAATAATAAAATCACTGAGAAAATTTTCCAAGATATGTTGAAAGAGAATTTCCATGATATGAAGAAAGATGAGAATATATCCATTCAAGAAGTCCACCAAACCCCAAATAAGATAGAACACCCCCAAAAAATCACCAAGCAATATCATCATCAAACTCATAAAAACCAAAGAGAAAGAAAGAATCATGAAAGCAGCACAGGATAAATGAACAGTTACTTACAAAGGACAATCAATAAGAATAAGTTCTGATTTCTCAGCAGAAACCATGAAAGTGAGAAGGCAATAGTATGGTATATATAAACCCTGAAAGAGAAAAATTTCTTACCTAGAATTATATTAAAAAAAAAAAAAAAATCTCACTGCTATCGAGTGGGTCCTGACTCATAGTGACCACTCCTTAGGTTTCTTAGCAGTATCTCTACGGAAGGATGGTGAAAGTAGGAGATTTCCAAACATGCAGAAGTTAAGGGAATTTGTTAAAACAAGACTAACCTTACAAGAAACACTAAAGGGAGTCCTTTGAACAGAGAACCAATAATAGCAAAGAACAACCAACCATTAATACATAAAATGATATAACCCAGAAACCAACACAGCTTTGGATGTATCCAAAGAAAAATAAGCTTACAAGATTGTCAACAGGGAGCCAGAGAGATCAAGTGGCAAATGAGTCCAACTACAAACCAAAAAGAGGGGAAAACACTGTGTTTACAGAAACTTTAAATGGTGAGGAAGTCAAGAAAGTTGCCAGATATAATTGGACTGTTCTAAACTCGAGGAGAAAATTAAAACTCTCAGGGTAACCTCAAAGAAAAATGATAAACCTTCACATCACAATAAAAAAAAAGGACAAAAACATGTATTTAGTAAATACTAAAACAATAGCAACAAAGAAAATAACATTATGCATAAACATGATGAGCTCAGCCAGAAAGTTATATAGAGCAAAGAAACCAGGCATACCAAGAAAAAACACATAACAAAATGACAACAACCATTCATCCTTGTTGATAATTACACAGAATGTTAATGGATTAAAGGCACCACTCAAGAGATGGAGAGTTGCACACTGGATAAGAAAACATAACCCATCAATATGATGTCTACAAGAGACACACGTTAGACACAAAGACAAAAGTAGATTAAATCAAAGGTTGGAAAAAGATATATCAAGCAAATGGCAACAAAAAGAACAGGAATCACAATATTAATTTCTAATAAAATCGACTTTAAGACAAAACCACCATATGAGACACAGCTCACTGCTCTTGAGTCAGATCAGACTCATAGTGATGACTCCTTGGGTTTCTGAGGTGGTATCACTATGGAAGTAGATTGCCCAATCTTCCTTCTGGGGAGTGGATGGTGGGTTTGAACCCCAGACTTCTGGTTAGCAGTCAAATGCCTTGGTCACTATGACAAGGAAGGACATTAAACAATGATTAAAGGATCAATTGAACAAGAAGATATAACCATAATAAATATCTATGGATCCAATGAAAGATGCCCAAAATACATAAATCGGACTTTAAAAGAAATGAAAGAGCAAATAAATGACCCCATAGTCATAGTGAGAAACTTTAATACATCACTTTCAATGAAAGAAAGAAAAACTGGGAAAAAACTCAACAAAGACAGAGAAGAGCTAAACAGTACAATCCACCAACCTCACCTTATAGACATCTACAGAGCACTTCACTCAACAACAGCACAATATACATTCTTTTCCAGGGCACATAGAATATTTCCCATGATAGAGCATATATTAGACCATAAAGCAAGCCTTAATAAATTAAAAAAAAAAAAAAAACATTGAAATACTACAAGGTTTCTTCTTAGATCACAATGTTATCAAATTAGAAATCAACAATAGGAAGAACAACAAAAAAGAGCAAACACATGGAAACTGAACAATAACCTTCTTAAGAGTGGGTAACAGAAGAAATAAAAAATGAAATTCAAAAATTCCTTGTATCAAACAAGAATGAAAACACAACGTATGAAAAATTTTGGGGCACAGCAAAAGCAGTAATCAGAGGCCAACTTATTGCAATAAATGAACACATCAAAAAAGAAGAAAGAGCTAAAATCAACACTTTAAAGCAATATCTCCAACAATTAGAAAGAGAATAACAAGAAAATTCTACAGTCACCAGAAGAAAGGAAATAATAAAGATTTGAGCAGAAATCAATGAAACAGAAAATAGAAAAATTCAACAAGACTGGAAATTGGTTTTTTGAAAAGATTAATAAAATTATGAAGCAAGCATGACCTTGATCCCAAAACCAGGCAAAGACATCACTCAATATGAGTACTACAGACAAATATACCTCATGAATATAATGTGAAAATCTTCAACAAAATCCTAGCCAATAGACTTCAAAAACACATCAATGAAATCAATCATTATAACCAAGTGGGGTTCATATCAGGTATGCAAGGATGGTTCAACATTAGATAAACAAAAAAAACTTCATCCACCACATAAATATAACAAAGGAAAAGAACCGCATGACCATAGCAATAGATGAAGAAAAGACATTTGATAAATTCCAACACCGATTTCTGATCAAAACTCTCAGCAAAATAGGAATAGAAGGGACATTCCTCAACATAATAAATGGCATGTATGCAAAACCAACAGAAAACATCATTTTCAATGGAGAGAGACTAAAACCATTCCCCTTGCTAACAGGAACTAGACAAGGATGCCCTCCTTCACCACTTGTATCCAACATTGTATTGGAAGTTCTAGCCAGGACAATAAGGCAAGGAAGGGAAATCAAAGGCATCAAAACTGGTAAGGAAGAAGTAAAACTATCCCTATTTTCTGATAATATGATTCTATACCTAGAAAACCCAAGAGAATCAGTCAAAAATCTACTGGAACTAGTTGAGATATTTAGCACCACAGCAGAACACGAGTAAACAACCAAAAATCATTTGGATTCCTCTACACCAGTGAAGAGATTGTGGACAAAGTAATAAGGAAATCAATACCATTTACAATAGCTACCAAAAAAATAAAATACTTGGGAATAAATCTTACCAGGGACACAAAAGACCTGTCCAAAGAAAACTATAAAAGATTATTTCAAGAAACCGTAAGAGAGCTACATAAATGGAAGAACATGCGATTCTCATGGATAGGAAGATTGAACATTGTGAAAATGCCAATTCTACCCAAAGCAATCTATACATTCAATGCAATTCCAATCCAGATCCCATCAACATTCTTTAAGGATATGGAGAAACCAAACACTAACTTTATATGGAAAGGAACGAGACTTCAGATAAGCAAAGCACTATTGAAGAAGAAGAACAAAGTAGGAGGTCTCACACTGCTAGATCTCAAAAGCTACTGTACAGCCACAGTAGTCAAAACTGCCTGGCTTGGTAGAATGACAGACACACAGACCAATGGAATAGCATTGAAATAGATCCATTGACCTATGGTCAGCTGATCTTTGACAAAGTGACAAAACCCATTAAATGGGGAAGAGAATGTGCTTAATAAATGGTGTTGGCAAAACTGGATATCCATGTGCAGAAAAATGAAATAAGATCTGTACCTCACACAATACACAAAAACTAACTACAGATGGATGAAAGAATTAAATGTGAAACCTAAAACTATAGAGTTCTTCAAGGAAAAACAAGGGGCATAGTTAGAGGCCTTAGTATATGGCATAAATAGACTATCAAGCATAACTCAAAATGCACACACAGCAGAAAAGAAAGTAGATGAATGGGACCCTCTAAAAATTATATTTTTATGTGCTTCCAAACACTTATTCAAAAGAGGCACAAGAGAAGTTACAGATTGGGAAAAAATATATATATTGTTAACGAAATATCTAACAAGGGAATTATCTTTAGAATTTATAGACAACTCCAACACCTCAATATAAAAAGACAAATAATCCAATTAAAAATGGGCAAAAGGCATGAATAGACATGTCACCAAAGATGATATTCAGGTGACCAACAAATATATGAAGAAATGCTCATGGTCATTAGCCATTGGAGAGATGTAAATCAAAACAAAAATGAGATACCATTTTGCATCAGCACAAGTAGAAAAGTTCAACAAGACAAAAACAGCAAATGCTGGTGAGAATGCAAAGAGATTGGGACTCTCACACACTGATGGTGGGACTATAAAATGGTACAACCACTGTGGAAAACAGTATGGTGATTCCTTACAAAGTTGAAATTAGAAATACCATTTGACCCAGCCATTCCATTACTAGTTATATATCCTAAAGAAGTGAGAACCAGGACAAGTACAGACATATGCACACCCATGTTCATCACAGCACTATTTACAATAGCCAAAAATGGAAACAACCTAGGTGTCCATGAACTGAGGGATGGATATCCAAACTATGGTACATACACACAATGAAATACTATGCAACCCTAAAGAATAACGTAGAATCTGCAAAACACCACATAATGTGGATGAATTTGGAGGACATTATGCTGAGTGAAACAAGTCAATCACAGAAGGACAAATATTGTACTAATCTGTTATTATAAAAAGTCAAGGAAAAGTTTCTATATGGGATGGAAGGGGAGAGCATGCTGTTAGATACATAGAGACAAATATTTATTTGGGTGAAGAGAAGGGCAATGTACCAAATGTGAGTGATCAACATATGGCATTGAGGAAGAGGAAGTCATAGAGAGGTACATGGGAAGTACACATGACAATGATGAACCCTTTTGCACATACAGTGCTGCATTATCAGTGAAGGCAAACATGGATATAAGGATGGATAGTTGGATGGATAGGCTGAACTATTAGGTATGTCTATGCAGGGGGTAGTGTGCCCAGGAACATGCATAACATTGGCAGACAATGTTTCTACATGTGTATTTGTATGTTCTGTAAAAATTCCCAAGTATAGAAGAGGTGACAAGGGACAAGTTTATAGTCACTTCTTGGTGGCAGCCAGCTACCTGAGGGAGTGAGTAGTTGGACCTGTGGGCTTGAGACCATAATCACAGGGGAAATCAAGCTTAATTGTTGTAACATACTACACAAAACTTTGTTCCACCTCCTGCTTTGTCAAGTAGCAACTGTGATCTTAGAAGCTTGCAAGCAACCATCTAGATGCAGCAATGGGTCTCTCTTCATCCAGAGCAAAGAAGAATGAAGAACACCAACGATTAATGGAAACAATTGGTACAAGTGACTGGTACCACCATGCCATCCTCAGCCTATACAACTATAAGACCAGAAGAACGAGGTGGTGCCCAGCTACCACTGTCAACCACTGCGAGGGGATCAATGTAGGAGATCCTGGATAGAGAGAAAAATGTGAAACAAAACTCAAAATCATTTAGGAATAAATAAATAGGGCACCCGGTTTGCTGTCTGATAGAGCCTGACAGAATCATTGTGACTATGGCCCCTAGCTGCCCTTCAGGTCTCAAATTGAGCTAACTCCTGTGGTTTCCAGCCAAACAAAAGACAGGCATATGAGGTGAACATTTCCACTAGGTAGATACACTCTTTGGAGAGAACAATAATGGGAGAATAGAAGGGGTGTGTATGTACAGGGAGAGAATTCAGGTGGCAGGAGTGCATGGAGAGATTAACAAAATGAAGAGGTAACTATGGAGAAGAAGTGGGAGGGTAGCTGTTGCATTATGGTAAATTGTAGTCAATGTCATGAGACAAAATGTATATGAACTGCTGTATGGAAAGTGAATTTTCTCTGAAAACTTTCACCAAAATTACAATGAAATATAAATGTGTGTGTGTGTAGTTGGTTTAGTTATAAGTGCTGAAATGAATGGTATGTATTTAAGTTTTGTGTCAACTTGGATGGGCCTTGTTGAATGGCTAGGGAGGTGGATGTAGTTATTTTCCATGGTGAGATTGGTAATTAACTGCATGGTTGAATCTATTGGAGCAGCCAAGTAGCTGCTTTAGGGATGTGGTCTGCTTCCAATATATAAGAAGCAACTTTGTGGAAAATGTCCAGCTATGGAATGCTTGAACATTGCATGTAGCTGAGTTGTTGTTCAACAGCCTGCCCTGCCCTGCCGATCTTGGGACTTCTTTGGACTTGAATTAGTGGTCAGCTCTGTTGTTTGGTAATATTGGGCTGTGCCTTTTTACTCATTGACCTTGAGTTTGTCAGCCTCAGCAGCCAGCAGCTGCATGAGTGAAGAAAAGGTTCTAGCTTCAGTGGGGCAGAAGCTGAAGGCAAAGCTGAAGTCCAAGGTTGAGGGGCTTTCTCCCAGCCCCTGGAGCCTGGCACTCTGAACTTGGACTTCTTGCCTCCCAAGTTATAAGATAGTAAACTCCTATTTGTTAAAGTCATCCCATTTGTGGTATTTTCTGTTGTAGCAGCACAGTAGTACCAATACTAATGGCATAATCTTAAGTAGAAAAAAAAAAAAAATAGTCCCTTATAATTAGATGCAAATTATTTTAATTTCAGTCTAAGGTATGCATTTTTTAAGCTTCCAGAAATACATACAATTTTATTAATATACATGTTGGTAAACTTCCTAACTCATTCCTTCATTAAATTATTCCGCTTTCATCAATTTCTCGAGGTGGTGTAGTGCCTAAGGAATTTGACTGCTAAGCAGAATGCTGGCAGTTCAAACCCACCAGCCACTCCTCAGAAGGAAGATTGGGCAATCTACTTCCATAGAGATACCACTTCAAAAACCCAAGGAGGGTCACTATGAGCAATGAAAACATTATATATATAGATATAGATATAGATATAGATATAGATATAGATATAGTCAGACATATCCTTTCAATTTCAACCTCAGTTTGATCAAATTTGAGAGTTCACCATGTGCTTTAAAGACGGATGATATTAAAGAAATTGGTAAAGTACTAGGCATGCGATAAGCATCTATAGGAATTTGTTGTTGTTATGTGCTGTCAAGTCAGACCCAACACACAGCGACTCCTCTTGGGGTTTCCAAGGCAGTATCACTATGGAAGTATATTGCCCCATCTTCCTTCCAAGGAGTGGCTGGTGGATTTCAACCACCAGCCTTCTGGTTAGCTGTCAAGTGCCTTAGCCACTATGCAACCAGAGCTACCATACTATAGGAATTAAGTAACAATTAATCATTATTAGTTGTCTGGACAAAACTCCATTTTTCTCCTTGGCCCAGTGGATTTTTGCTTTTACATGTATATTATGTGTAAAAAAAAACTTAAAGTTAGTAGACTAGATTCCTGTGGATGTTTAACTAAAGTCTTAAAAATTAGCCTAATTGATTTAATTAATAATAAAATAATGTTAAAAGAACTATTAAATTAACCCGGGGTTAGAAAACCAAAAGGGAAGAATATGCTTGGCATTTCTCAAGCTGAAAGAACTGATGAAAAAATTTAAACCTTGAGTTGCAATATTGAAAGATTCTATGAGCAAAATATTGAATGATGCAGGAAGCATCAAAAGAAGATGGAAGGAATACACAGAGTCACTGTACCAAAAAGAATTGGTCAATCTTCATCCATTTCAGGAGGTGGCATATGTTCAAGAACCAATTGTATTGGAGGAAGAAGTTGAAGCTACACTGAAAGAATTGGCAAAGAATAAGGCCCCAGAAATTGATGGGATACCCAATGAGATGTTTCAACAAATGCATGCCCCACTGGAGACACGCATTAGGTTATGCAAAAAGATTTGGAAGACAGCTACCTGACAAACTGATTGGAAGAGATCCATAATTGTATCCATTCCGAAGAAAGGTGATCCCACAGAATGTGGAAATTATCGAACAATATCACTAATACTGTATGCAAGTAAAATCTTACTGGAGATAATTCAAAAAAAGGTTGCAGAAGTATATTCACATTGAACTTCCAGAAATGAAAGCTGGATTCAGAAGAGGATGTGGAATGAAGGATATCATTGCTGATGTCATATGGATCCTGGCTCAAAGCAAAGACTATCAGTAAGATGTTTACTTTTGTTTTATTGATTATGCAAAAGCCTTTGATTGTGTGCATCATGACAAATTGTGGATAACATTGAGAAGAATGTGAATTCCAGAACACTCAATTGTGCTCATGAGGAACCTGTACATAGACCAGGAGGCTGTTGTTCGAACAGAAAAAGGGAACACTACATGGTTTAAAATCAAGAAGGGAGGGTATCAGGGTTGTATCCTTTCACCATACTTATTCAATCCATATGCCCAGCAAATAATCCAAGAAGCTGGACTATATGAAGAAGAATGTGGCATTAGAATTGGAGGAAGAATCATTAACAACCTGCGATAAGCTGATGACACAACTTTGGTTGCTGAAAATGAGGATGACTTGATGTATTTACTGATGAAGACTGAAGAATACAGTCTGCAGTATGGATTACATCTCAATATAAAGAAAACAAAAATCCTCACAACTGATCCTATAAGCAACATTAGGATAAAGGGAGAAAAGGTTAAATTGTCAAAGACTTCACATTACTTGGTTCTACAATTGATGCCAATGGAAGCAGCAGATAGGACATCAGATGACTGTATAGCACAGGGCAAATAGGCTGCAAAGGACCTCTTGCAAGTGCATCTCCTTGAGGACTAAGGTGTTCCTGACACAAGCCATGGTATTTTCAATCACCTTTTAGCATGTGAGAGCTGGACAATGAATAAGGAAGACTGAAGAAGAATTGATGCATTTGAGCTGTGGTGTTGGAGAAGAATGCTGAAAGTACATTGACAGCTAAAAGAATTAACAGGTCTGTCCTGGAGGAAGTGCAGCCAAAATGCTTCTTGGAGGCAAGAATGGCCAGAAATCATCTCACATACTTTGGTCATGTAGTCAGAAGGGACCATTCCCTGGAGAAGGATGTCATGCTTGGTAAGGCAGAGGGTCGACAAAAGAGGAGAAGGCCCTCAACGAGATGGATGGACACAGTGGCAGCTGCTATGGGCTCAAGTATAGCAAGAATCATGGAGCTGGCTCAGGACCCGGCAGTGTTTCCTTCTGCTTTACATGTGGTCGCTTTACATGTGAGTCGGAGACGACTGGATGACACCTAACAAGTTCCAATAAAGCACCATTTGCCATGGAAGTATTAACTATCTCAATTATTCTAGGCAACTTGTCCTGACTATTAATGTTAATTGTTGGAATTCTGTCGGATTTATGTTTGGAGATCATACGAATTCACACCAAACACATCCACTTCCTCAGAGTAAAACTCATGTAAGTTAAGACAAGTTGTTTTTGTTAGGTGCCCTTGAGTAGTGTCCTACTCATAGCGACCCTTTGCACAGCAAAAAGAAACACCACCCGTTCCCATGCCAACTCTGCGATCACTGCTTTATTTGAGCACATCGCCACAGCCACTATGTATCATTAAAAGAGCCTTCCCCTTTTTTGTCGATCTTCAGCCTTACCAACATGACATCCTTCTCCAGGGAATGGTCCCTTCTGATAACCCGACCAAAGTAGGTGAGACAAAGTCTGGCCATTCTCGCTTCTAAGGAACATTAAGGCTGCACTTCCTCCAGGACAAATTTGTCAATTCTTTTAACAATCCATTGTACTTTGAAAATTCTTCACCAGAACCACAACTCAAAATCATCATTTCTTCTTTGGCCTTTCTTCTTTGGTCTTCTTTATTTATTGTCCAGCTGTCACATGCATGTAAGGTGATTTAAAATATTATGGTTTGTGTGAGGTGCACCTTAGTCCTCAAAGAGGTAGGTATCTTTGCTCTTCACTTGAAAGAGGTCTTTTGCAAGGGACTTGCCTAGTGTTATATGTAGTCTGATGTCATGATTGTTGCTTCCATTGGTGTCAATAGTAGAACCATGCAATTGACAAGTTAAGAGACAACAAAGCTTGCTCCATACAGTGAGCCGTCTATCTCTGTTGTTGATTCATTTAAACAAATATATATTCCATTAAGAATTATACTTTGCATGTTATCTATAGCCTTGCTAGTAAAATTTTATTGCTCAGAAACTTGAAATTAACTTCTCTTTAATTTATTTGTGATTATAAATATAAACCAGGCAGCCATTAGACTAAAATAAATTATAATGGTAATTTTAGTTTTCTCCTACTTTGAAATCTAAAATGAAAATATTCTGGAAAGTAGAAAACTTTCTTTTTTTTTTTTTTCTTATTAGTCTTTCAACATTCGGTAGTATCTACAGATATTAAATGATTTTTCATTATACTTATTTGAAATACCAGTCCAGTATTTTATGTCTATGATGGTTCAATCACTTTGCCAAGGCTTTAACTTTGCTTTATGTTTACTATGGTTTTTACATGTTCAAAGATTCTGGTATTATTTGTGGAAAGGGTAGAATGTGGGAATAAATATCAAACTATTGCTTTCACAAGATCAATTTTCTTTATAACTGCCACTGGCATTAACAGTCATCTGAAACTACTCCAAGAAAATTTGCTGATGGATTGGTATGCAGAATAATCAAAACAGCTACTGGAGATAATGGCATTTCTTTAAAGGGAAATGCTTGAGGAAGATTTCCCTTTTAGCAAGATGACTACCACATATGGATAGAAAGTTTAGAACGGGCTTTCCTTCCCTTGTAGGCCTAAGGCAAAGCTATAAACTCAAATGAGTTTTGTCCCTTGTAAGATGTTTGCTTTCTTCAGCAATTCTTTTAATAGGCATAAAAGGAGAACTGTCTTCTATTGTGTGGAAACAGCAGGTCAGCATTTACTCATCTTCTAATTCTGACTGCTCTTGAAAAAAAAAAAAAAAAAAGATTTTCTTTTACTCAACAGTTAAAACATTTTCTTTTACTAAGTATGTTGGTTGGTGTTTCACAATACTGAGGAGAAGCAACAATGGGATTAGAATTTTCTCCTTTTCCCATGTACTCTCCTCAATCCCTTTTAACACCTTCCTGTGAGTGCAATATGAGAATAGATATTAAATCATGTTCTTTTTATCCTACTACATGGAACAAGGAGCTCTGGTAGCATAATGGCTAAAAGCACTTGTCTGCTAACCAGAACGCTGGTGGTTCAAACCCACCAGCCACTCCTCGGAAGGAAGGTTGGGCAATCCTACTTCCATAGTGATAATGCCTCAGAAACCCAAGGAGGGGTCGCTATGAGTCGGGGCCGACTCGACGGCACATAACAACAACAACAACAACACGTGAACTTAAGTTACTCCTTGCTTTATCTTTTTCTCATGTTATTAGCAATGTTTTTGTAGATATTTTACTTGGATTTTACATTTCATTTGATGAAAAAATATGTTAAGACAATATAAAAATTAGACAGAGTTCAAATGCCAAAATTGTCCCACACCACATAACATATAGATGAGCATTGCTTCTCACACCATCTGAAGGCAAATTCTTTCCCTTCTCTTCTTTCCTACACCATTTGTGACTTAGGACTAGGGCATCTCCCACATCCAAGCTATTTTAATCCCTCTTCTCACTTTCCCAAGGAACCCTGGTGGCTCAATGGTTAGAAGCTTTGCTGCTAACCAAATGTTGGTGGTTCAAACTGCAGGAGAAATACGTGGTGATGTTTCTGTAAAGATCGCAGCCAGCAAAACCCTATGGGACAGTTCTACTTTGTCACATGGGGTCTCTTTAAGTCAGAATAAATTTGACAACACCCAACAACAGAAATTCATCTTGTCACAAATGAATCAAGATTTATAATAGTAAAACTGATATGGGTTTGAGGTGAAGAGAAGATGATGATTCAATGTGTACTCAACACTATTGTTAGCTTTGCCCTAATTCCTTTTATTTTTCTCTTCTTTCACATATACTTACACATTCAAGACCTTAATTACCTCTCTAGATCAGTCTCATGCAATAGAAATGTAATACTAGATGCTAATGAGACCTATATATATATA
>NW_006922081.1:725165-734010 GCF_000298275.1 Orycteropus afer afer | reverse complement strand
AATATAATTAATAAGACAGAAAATTAAAATTTTAAGATAATTCAAAAATGGTTACAGCTGTATATTGACAGGGAATTTCCAGAAATGCAAGCTGGATTCAGAAAAGGATATCATTGCTGATGTCAGATGGATGTTGGGTGGAAATAAAGAATAGCACAGAGATGTTTACCTGTGTTTTATCACCTATGCAGAAGCATTGACTGTTTGTATCATAACAAATAAGGATAACATAGGGAAGAATGAGAATTCTAGAACACTGAATTGTGCTCATGCAAAACCTGTACATAGACCAAGAGGCTGTCATTTAAACAGAGTAAGATGATACTGCATGGTTTAAAGTCAGGAAGAGTGTGTATCAGAGTTGTATCCTTTCACCTACTTAATCTGTATTCTGAGCAAATAATCTGAGAAGCTGGACTATATGAAGAAGAATGTGGTATTAGGATTAGAGGAAGACTCATCAACCTGTAATATGCTGATGACACAACCTTGCTCATTGAAAGTGAAGATGACTTGAAACACTTATTGATGAAGATCAAAAAACTACAGCCTTTAGTGTGGATTATACCTTAGTATAAAGAAAACAAAAGTCCTCAAAACAGGACCAATAACTAACATTACAATACATAAAGAAAAGATTGAAGTTGTCAGGGATTTCATTTTACTTAGGTCCACAGTCAAAATACCCTGAAGCAGCAGTCAAAAAAAATCAGACATGTAATAGCAATGGGCAAATCTACTGCAAAAAACTTCTTTAAAGGCTTAAGGAACAAAGATGTCACTTTGAAGACTAAGATAAACCTAACCCAAGCCATGGTACTTTCAGTCACCATTTGGTGCATGTGAAAACCTGGACAGTGAATAAGGATGACCAAAGATTTGATGCCTTTGAATTGTGGTCTTGGCAAATATTACTGAAAATACTATGGAATGCCAAAAGAATGAACAAAGCTGTCCTGGAATAAATGCAGATGGAATGCTCCTTGAAAGCAAGAATGACCAGGTTTTATCTCACCTACTTTGGTCATGTTGTCAGACAGAGCTAGTCCCTGGAGAAAGATATTATTCTTGGTAGAGGAGAGAGTCAGTGAGGAAGAACCTCACCAAGATGGATTGGTGTAAGGGCTGCAAAGATGGGATCAAGCTTAGCAAGGATTGTGAGGATGAAGCAGGAGTGAGTAATGTTCATTCTGTTGTGCATAGGGTCACTTAGAGGAGGAGCCAACTAGAGGGAAGATAACAACTAATAACAACAAAAACAGTAGGAAAAAAAAAGAAAGAAAAGAAAATTAAACCCCTTGATGTTGAGTAGATTCTGTTATAGAGACTTCAAAGGACTGAGTAATTACTCCTTAGGGATTCCAAGACTGTAATCATTATGGAAATAGACTGCTGTCACATCTTTCACCTGTGGAGCAGTTGGTGGGTTCTAACCATTGACCTTTTTATTAGCAGTCTAACGCTTTCACCCTGTACCACCAAGGTTCCTGAAAATTTTCTAGTAGCCACATTAAAAACTGTAAAACCAAGCAAGTAAAATTAATTTTTAAAATATAGTTGATTTAAAATATTTCAGTGGACTTCTGTCAACATGGTGGAATATGCAGACATGCTGCACAGACCCTCTGCACCAAATCAATGAGAAACCAATTGAAATTGGTACAGCAGATGATCCTTGAACCCCGAGCTTTGAGGTGAATGTTAAAGAAGTGGATTAAATACCAATTAGTAGAAGAACATGAATGAAAACTTTGAGTAGGGAGACAAATGGACCTGTGGATTGCCACCTGTCCTCAGGGCACAGCCATTTGATTATTTGCATCCAAACAGCAACTTAAGAATCAGCTCTGCTTACCAGGGACTACATGGGCAAGGACTGCACTGGTGACTGGCAAACAGAAAGGAAAACAGTGAAGGAGACAAACAGAGCTGTGGACTGCCAGCTGTCCTAAGGGTACAGCTATTTTGAATATTTGCAAGCCACACAGCCATTTTGAATATATGAAAGTGGCATTCTGACCTGTACAGCAACCTAGAAATGGGCTTTGCTTGCCAAGAACAGCACAGATAACCACACTAGAGGCTGACAACTAGAAAGGTGTGCTATTCCCCTTAATCTTATATTGCACATCCTCTTGTTGAATAGGGGGGAGGCCACCCCCTCAAACGCTCATCTTCCTCACTAGCAGGGATTTCATCCTTGTGTCCTGACAGAACCTGGATGCCCTACCCCGCCCTTCCCAATTTTGTTTTGTTTGTTTTTTAATTACTATTTTTATTTTCTTCCTTTCTTCATCCTTTTTTTTCCTCTTCCTTTTTCAGGTTCCTTTTTTTTTTTTTCTTTTTTCTTTTCTTCTTTTGGCACTTCCCATCCTTTGGTTTTTCTTTTGCAGTTTAGCTTTTTATTTATTTATTTATTTTTACATTTATTGTTCTTTCTTTCTTTTTTGCAATTGTTACTGTTTGTTTATGTGGTTTGAGTTTTGTCCCTTATTTTTATTTTTATTGGTGGGTTTTTTTTTTTTTTTTTTTTTTGTCTAACTGAGTAGGAGACTGCACGTATTCCCACACAACCCAATGATACCTGCACCTCCTGCAGTGCCACACACTGAGTGAGTTGTTTCTGCACAAACTGACCAATTAAACACAGTGCCCAATACCCGCTCAACTCATCCTCAACTACTCTTTAAGAACAGCTAACAGAGGTTTGTGCATATTCTCTCATTCCCTATTGAACCCACCAGGAGACAGGGGGTGAGAGCCTATGCTACAAACTAGTGAAGAGAGGAGCACAGTAGCCTTCTCACAGATGCATAACAAACCAAAATAAAGGGAAAAAAGTTCTTGGGCAAATAACACTAACATACAACCACAAATTAAAAATAAATACATCAAAATATCTCAGAGACAAATGACTGTTTCTGTCCAAACAAAGGAACAAAATAAAGTAGTACAAAAAAGGGACCAGGATACAGATCCAGAAAAGATCCTTGAGGAAGAAGCAGCATTGGAACTCCCTGATAAGCAATTCAAAAGAATTATATTTAGGTAACTTCAATGGATTGTGAGACAGATCAGGGAAAACACTAGACAAAATTAAAGAAAACAGGAAAAAAAAAAAAAGAAACTATACTAAAACAATAGAAATCCAGAAGATTAATACTAAGTTTTCAGAAATAGATAACATATTGAATGGGCAAAGGAGTAGAATCAAATCAGTGGAAGACAGAATTAAAGAGATTGAAGAACAACACTTCAATACCATTATGTTAAGGGATCAATCAGGAAAAAGATAAAAACAAAATAAAAATGCTTAAGATTCATGTGTGATACAATCAAGAGGAATAACTTACATGTAATCAGAATTCCAGAATAGGAAGACATAATTAAAGCCACAGAGAAAGTTGTCAATGATTTGTTTGAGAGAATTTCCCTAATATGAAGAAAGACAATAATATATCTATTCAATAAGTTCAATGAACCCCAAACAGGATAGACCCCAATGCAAAAACACCAAGACAAATCATTATCAAACTCACCAAAACCAAACACAAAGAAAGAATCCTGAAAATAGCACAAGGAAAATGAAGTTACTGACAAAGGACAACCAATAAGATTAATAAACACTGCTTTCTTGGTGGAAACCATGTAGGTGAGAAGGAAATTAGATGATATAAATAAAATTCCAAAAGAAAAAAAAATGCCAACCAAGAATTATATACCCAGCAAAACTGTCCCTTGAATATGAAGGTAAAGTTAGGACATTTCTAGATAAAGAGAAATCAAAGGAATTTGTTTAAACCAAACCAATCTTACAAGAGTTGCTAAAGGAGACCTTTGAACAGGGAACGAACAACAGCAGAAAACAATTAATGATTAATACTTATGATAACATAACCCAGAAACCAACACAATTATAGATGTATCCAAAGTAAAATTAGCTTAGTAGAAATGTAAGCAAGGAACCAGAGACTTCAATTGATAAATGATGGTAATAAAATAGGGTGGGTACAGAACTTCCAAATGGTGAGGATGTCAAGAAAACTGAAATAGAATGGACTGTTATAAACAAGGAAAGAAAACTATAAATCACAAGGTAAGCTCAAAGAAAAATGATAAACGTCCACATCAAAATGACAAAGAAGAGAGGCAAAAATATTTGGCAAATGCTATAACAATAGCAAAAAAGGAAATGATAACAAAATTCATGAACAAAATAAGCTCAGTACAGAACATTGTATGGAACAAAGAAATTAGCAACACCACAAAAAAAGCACATAACAAAATTACATGAACAAATCCATACTTGTCTATAATTATACTGAATGTAAATAGATTAAATGCACTACTGAAGAGAGGGAGAGTTGTCGACTGGATAAGAAAATATAACCTATCAATATGCCATCTACGAGAGACTCACCTTAGACACAAAGACAAACATAAACTGAAAATCATAGGCTGGAAAAAGATCTATCAAGCAAATGGCAATCAGAGCAGTAGGGGCTTATTAATTTCTGAGAAAATAGACTTTAAGACAAAAGCAACCATAAGAGACAAATGAGGATACTATATAGTGACTAAAGGATTAATTGAACAAGAGGGCATAACTACAATAAATATCTATGCACCCAATGAAAGAGTCTCAAAATACATAAATCAGACTTTAACAGAATTGGAAAGACAAATAGATGACACCACAGTAGTGGTAGGAGACCTCAATACACCACTTACCATAAAAGATAAAATAACTGGAAAGAAACTCAAAAAGGATGAAGGAAAACTAAACAATATAATCTACCAACTTGACCTAAGCAACATCTACAGAGCACTTCATCCAACCACAGAATAATATATATTCTTTTCCATCACATATAGAAAATTCTCCAGGATAGACCATGTTAGGCCATACAAAAAGGGCAAGGAGGCCACATCTTCCGACCTCCTCTAACCCTACAAGAGGAAGACAGGATTACCAGCAGTAACCCAAGGCCTATTACTGCAAGGCCAGACATGCTGCCTCCCTCCAGCCCTTTCACCAACTGTTCCCCCAAAAAACACTCACCACCTCTCTCCTGGGTTCAATAATTCACTGCAGTGGCCACACAGAACTCACAGATTATGGGGTTTATTAGGGAAGCACCACAGACTACAATTCAAGTTCAGGAAAAATGCTCAGTCTCTCTCCCAGCCCACCGTCCATCAGCCAACATTCTCTCACAGTCTCTTTCCCAGCAGTGCTGGTCCCTTGGTGTCTCACTCAGCAATGTGTGTCTCTTATGTCTCTTTCCCAGCAACACGGGTCTCAGGAGCCCATGTCTCTTTCAGCAGCACGTCTTCCTCAACCAGCAGTCAGAGAACATTCTGCCTCTAGGAGGCCTCCTTTTGAGCCTGGCAAAGTGGCCAAACTAGCCAATCATAGCATCAGAACTCTAAGCACCTGAGAGAGAGTGGGAACCTCTCAGAACATTGTTTTGTGCCACTCCCAAAAGAAATACTCCAGGTGGACAACTTTAGCAATCAAGAGCTCCTCAGTTGCTCATAGCAAATCCCACCTTGGAGTTTAAAAAGACTTATGGGTAGAAAAGCAACACTAAGTAATTTACTACACTGCAGGCCACAAAACAGGCCTCAATAAATTTAAAAACATTGAGATACTGCAAAGCATATTCTCAGATGACAATATGATAAAATTTGAAATCAACACTAGGAAGAACAAAGGAAAAAGAGGAAATGCATGGAAATTGAGTAATGCCCTCCTTAGAAATGACTGTATACTAGGAGAAAAAAAAAGTAATTAAAAAATTCCTTAAATCAAATGAGAATAAGAACACACCATACCAGAATCTTTGGGACACAGCAAAAGCAGTGATCAGAGGGCAATTTATAGCAATAGATGCACATATCAAAAAAGAAGAAAGAGCCAAAATCAGCACCTTAACCCAACATCTTCAATAATCAGAAAAAGAGCAGCAAAAATAAATAAATAAATAAATAAAAGCCTACAGTCACCAGAAAAAAAAAAAAAAGAAATAATAAATATTTGAGCAGAAATAAATGAAACAGAAAATAGAAAAACAATAGAAAAAGTCAAGACTACAAATTGGTTCTTTGAAAATATCAATAAAATCGACAAACCACTGGCAAACTTAACAAAGGAAAGAAAAAGAAGATGCAAATAACATGAATAAGAAATGAAATGGCAATCTCACAACAGAAACAATAAAAATAAAAAGAATAATGTCAGGCTACAATGAAGAACCATACTCCAACAAATCTGAAAACCTAGAAAAAAGGGACATATTTCTAGAAAAACACTAGTGACCTAAACTAACAGATTGAGGTAGAAAATCTAAACAGACCCACAAGAAAAGAAGAAATTGAACAGGTTGTAGAAAAATTACCAACAAAAAAGTCCTGGTCCAGTGGTTTCACAGGAGAATTCTATTAAACATTCATAGAACTGACACCAATCCTACTCAAACTATTCCAGACTGTAGAAAAGGATGCAATCTTTCCTAATTCATTTTATGACACAAGCATAACGCTGATATCAAAACTAGACAAAGACATGACTAGAAAGGAAAACTGCAGACCAATATCCCTCATGAATATAGATGCAAAAATCTTCAACAAAATCCTAGCCAATAGACTCCAGCAACATATCAAAAATATAATGCAATGTGATCAAGTGGGATTCATGCCAGTTATGCAAGGATGGTTCAACATTAGAAAAAACAATCAATATAATCCACCACATGAATAAAGGAAAAGAATCACATGATCATATCAATAGATGCAGAAAAGGGCACTTAATATGAGCCAACACCCATTCCTAATAAAAAACTTAAAAAAAAAAAAAAAAGAAAGAAAGAAATATAAGGGACATTCCACAATATAGTAAACAGCATATATGAAAAATCAACAGCCAACATTAATGTCAAGAATGAGAGACTGAAACCATCCCCCTTGTGAACAGGAACAAGACAAGGCTGTGCTCTATCTTCACTTTAATTCAACATTGTCCTGGAAGTCCTCACCAGGTCAGTAAGGCAAGAAAGGGAAATTAAAGGTATCCAAATTGGTATGGAAGAAGAAAAACTATACCTGTTTGCTGATGGCATGATCCTACACATAGAAAACCCAAAAGAGTCAGCAAGAAAATTATTGAAACTTATTGAAAGGTTTAGCATAGTGGCAGAATACAAGATAAACATACAAAAATCAGTTGGATTCTTCTACACAAGCAAAGAGATTTCTGAAAAGGAAATCAATACCATTTACAATAGCTACCAAAAAGACAAAATACTTGTGAATAAATCCTGCTAGGAACACAAAAGACCTGTACAAAGAAAACTACAAAACACTACTTCCAGAAAGTATAAGACATCAACATAAATGGAAGAACATGCCATGCTCATGTAGGAAGATTGAACATCGTTAATATGTCAGTACTACCCAAAGAAATCTCTACATTCAGTGCAATCACAATCCAAATTCCATCAACATTTTTTAAAGACATGGAAAAATCAATTACTAATTTTATATGGAAAGGAAAGAGACCTTGGATAACCAAAGCACTATTGAAGAACAAGAATAAAACAGGAGGTCTCACACTCTCAGATCTCAAAACCTACTACACAGGCAGAGTTGTCAAAACAGCCTGGTATTGGTACTGCAACAGACTCCCAGACTAGTGGAGTAGAATTGAGAACCCAGAAATCAATCCATTGACCTATGGTCAGCTGATCTTTGACAAAGGGCTAAAATTCATTCATGGGGAAGAGATGGTCTCTTTCACAAATGGTGCTGGCAAAACTGGATATTCATTTGCAGAAAAATGAAACAAGATCTATACACAAAAACTAACTCTAGATGAATCAAAAACTTAAATGTGAAACCTAAAACTATAAAGTTCATCAAAGAAAAAAATAGGGGTAAACTTAGGTTCTTATAGCATAAATAGACTATCAAGCATAACTCAAGATGCACACACAGCAGAAGAGAAACTAGGTGATTGTGGCCTTCTAAAATGGAAATACTTATGTTCATCAAAAGACTTTTCCAACAGAGAACCACAGAATGGGAAAAATATCCATGAATGACATATCAGACAAAGGACTTATCTGTAAAATTTATAGAAAACTCCAACATCTCAACATTAAAAAGATGAACAATCTAACTAAAAAATGGGGAAAAGACATGAAGAGACAATTCAACAAAGAAAATATTCAGGCAGCCAACAAACACATGAATAAATATTCATGATCATCAGATATTAGAGAGAGGCAAATGAAAACAACCATGAGAAAGCATCACACCCCAGCATTAATAGTGAAGTTCAACAGATAGAAAATAACAAATGCTGGTGAGGATGTGGAAAGATTGGAAATCTCATACACTGCTGCTGAGACTGTAAAATGATACAACTACTGTAGAAATCAGTATGGTGATTCCTTAAAAAGATGGAAATAGAAATACCATTTGACTCAGCAGTCCCATTTGTAGGTATCTACATATATCCTAAAGAAGTGAAAAGTAGGACATGGATAGATATATACCTACCCATTTCCATCAAGCACTATTCACAGTAATAGATAGTTCCCATCAACTGAGGAATGGATAAATAAACTGGTTCACACACACAATGGAATACTATGCAACCCTAAAGAATAATGTAGAATCTGCAAAACACCACATAACATGGATGAACTTTGAGGACATTATGCTGAGTGAAATAAGTCAGTCATAGAAAGACAAATACTGTATTAGTCCACTATTGCAAAAATGTCAAGTAATGGTTTATACATGGAAGGAAACTTTCTTTGTTGGTTACCAAGGATGGAGG
>NW_006922081.1:719553-724903 GCF_000298275.1 Orycteropus afer afer | reverse complement strand
TTGGAAACGGAGAGCAGTATTTGAGGCCCCTTTGGCACTACATGAAAAATGTCAACAATGTCCCTGAGCTATAGATGTGGAAGTTGTATGTTGATTAATGTCTTGTTATGTATGTTTCACCACAATACAAGTAAAATAAATAAATAAAATGCAATATACAATCATTATAAAGTATTAATACAATATTTTTACATTCCTTTTTTTTCATACTAAGACTTCAAAATCCAAGGTGTATTTTACACTGGAATTATTGCAGGAGCATGTGTGCCCGATAGGTAGAGCTGACATCAGAGGGTATCTAGTGACTAGCCATCCTAGCTGCCGTGTGATAAAGAAATTATCTGGTATGGCTTTTCTTGCCATAAGTCTTTGTAAGCTCTGTGGTCGAATTTTCCACGAGCAACTGAGTAGCTCCTGATTGTTAGTTATCCCCTGGGGTATTTCTGTTGAGTGGCACAAAGTAATCTTCCAGGAACTTCTCTCTCTCAGGTGTATAGAATTATGATGTTGGGATTGGTTAGTTCGGTATCTCTGCCAGGTTCAAAAGGAGCCCTCCTAGAGGCAGAAGTAGTCTCTCTGACTGCTGGCTGAGAAAGTCATGCAGCTGAGAGAAACATGCTCCTGAGAGACACACAGTTGCTGAGAGAGAGACATGGGAGACACATGCTGCTGAGAGAGACTGCTAAGTGAGATGGCTGGCTGCAAGAGACTGAGTGCATTTCTGAACTTGAATTTTAGCTTGTTGCTCCCCTAATAAACCCCATAATCTCTGAGTTCTGTGTTATCACCACAGCAAATTATCAAACCCACAGGTGGTGGGTGCTGCAGGAGGAACAGTTGTGTCAGGCTTGGTGAAAGGGCTGGAGCGAGGCAGCATGTCTGGCCTCATAGCAACAGGCCTTGGGCTACTGATGGTGATTCTGTCTTCTTCTTCTGGGGTTAGAGAAAGTCAGAAGATGTGGCCTCCTGCCCATTTGGCACTAGGCCTGCCATTTTCTGAGTCCAGTTTTCCAGCACACATATTAATTCTACAAACTACTTACTACAATAATTTTTTCTTAAGTTTTAATATTTTATTTAAATGCTTTTCCCCCAAGAACCCTGGTTGATATAAATTCCCCCTATCTTTTTCACAAGTCTCTTTGTCACATCATACATTTAAAACATCCTTAATAAACAAAACCATTATTAGTTTGTTATAAATAAATTGCAGTCAGACATGTATATCAAATTAACAGCCTAATTAACTGAATATACTGCCATTATTTATAATATATGGACTGAGCTGAAATTGAATGTTAAGGTGCTAGCCTTAACCTTAGCTTTTTAGTATCCCTTTTCCTCCTAAGCAAATTTTCTCACAATAATATTTCATATGTATCAAACCTCCTTTCCAATCTCTTCTCTGTACACACTATCTAACTTACTTTTCCATTGCATGATAGGGAAAAGCACAATTAATTTATTTTTTCCAAGATATTTATTATGCATTATTAAAGATAAACTTGAAAATTAGAAAGTTATTTCTGTAAATATTAAAATAATAAAAAAAAATCTACAAAGCATCCCTTCTCCTGTAAAAATTTAAAATAATTTCCAAGTTGCTTAGATTAGTAAGCCTCAATACCAAACCTCTTGACTTTATTTCCAGAATGCTCTCTAGATGCTCCTCACTTTAAAAATGGCATCTTTGTTTTTGAAGTCATGGTATGGGATGCAGTTTTCACACTCTTACCACTGAACTGAATACGCTTTTTAGAAACATCCACAATACATATGTAACAACATTTCAGCATTTATTATATTGTATAATAATTCTTCATTCATTTTCATGTCTTCTCCTTGCATAGTCTTTCAATAATATTTATGGATAAATTGAAAGATAAATAGATAAATAAGCAAGAAAAGACATTTAATAAAAATGCATGCATGTTTTAAATGCAATTGTAATTCATAAATAATTTTTTAACTTTGAGGTGTTTTGTTGTAGAAAAACAGCCAGCACTTTACATCTTTTTTTTCCCAAAATCCTTTTTTTTATTATTGAAATTTGGGTGAAAGTTTACAGAGCAAATTCATTTTACATATAGCAGCTCATACACACTTTGTTTCATGACATTGATTGCATAATTTAACAACTATCTTCCCACTTCCTTCCTGTTGTTATCTTTTCCCTGTGTCCTTCCTTCATTTGCATGACTGCTCTCTGATTTGTCTCCCTATGCAAATAATGTCCTTCTGATCTTCCATGATTGATTTTTCTAAGGAGTGTACCCATTTGGTGTAAATTTTCACCTTATATGCCTCTCTATTGTTTGACCTGAAGGGTGACTAGGGCTCATAGTCTTATGGGTTTTACCAATTTCCATCAGACCAGTAAGACTGGTCTTTTTTTGATTTTGAATTTTGTTTCACATTTTTCTCCCACTCTATCCAAGATCTCTACATGGATCCCTTTTCAAGTGGTTGATAGTTGTAATCAGGCATCATCTACTTCTGGCCTCATGGTCACATAGGCTGAGGTTTGCATGGTCCACTGTTGTTATTGTTGTTGTTGTTGTTAGGTGGTGTCGAGTCAGACTCGACTCATAGCGACCCCTCCTTGGGTTTCTGAGGCAGTATCCCTATGGAAGTAGATTGCCTCTCATCTTCCTTCCGAGGAGTGGCTGGTGTGTTTGAACTGCCACTACAACCTTGAATTAATTGTTTCCATACATCTTTGCTTTTTTCACTCTTCTTTGCTCCAAATTAGGAAAGACCAATTGATGACTGCTTGAAGCTTTTAAGACCCAGCCACTACTCACCAAAGTAGGATGTAGAACAGTACTTTTGTGTACTGTTATGCCAATTGAGCTTGATGTCCTGCACAACCATGGTCTCGAGCCCACAGGTCCAACCACTCCCTCCCTCAGGGTAGTTAGTTGGCTATGGTTAAGAAGTTATCATAACTTTGTTTCTTGTTAGTTCTGTTTACATGGACATTCTTAAAGCACATACAAATATTCTGTAGAAATATCATCCAATAAACTTTTGCTCATGGGTATATTCCCTTTTGCCTAGACATATCTGATCATTCAACCTGTCTAACTATATATCTACTAGTAGATAAATGTTTTTTTATTACTGATAATGCATTATTGTATAAGCAAAAGTGTTTACTTCTGTTGTCTGTATGTCTTGTGCATTTCTCTGAGTCTTCCTTTTCCTTAGCAGCACTCTATATTTGAATCCAAATGTGAGTACTTGCTCTACCAGTTAATGGTCTTATGACTTCAGGTAAGTGACTGTAAAAAAAGGCATGAGGAGATCATCTTCTGACCTCCTCTAACTTCACGAGGGACAAAAAGAATCAGCAGCAGAAGCCCATGGCTGATCATTATGAGGCTAAATATGCTGCCAGCCTCCAAACTTTTTACCATTTCTGACACCAACCATCCTTCCCAAGACACTCAGTACTTCTCTGCTTGGTTTGATAATTCCTTGCAATGGCCACACAGAACGCACAGACAATATTCACTATTATTGGATTTATTATGGAAGTAAGAGGTTATGATTCAGGTCATGGATACTCTCAGAATATGATTCTTCCATCAGGATAGATTACCTTCGGCCATGCCCTCTGACAAGCCTCTCCTTGACCCATAGCCTTTGGGCCTGGCCTCTGCCCTGCTTGGACAATGTTTACAAAGCTCTTTTAGCTTTGCCAATAGATGCACCAGAAAAGTCTCCTGCTAAAAGCATAAAAGTAAAGCCAGGGCACCAAGACAGAGAGAGCAAGTGGCAGAGGGATCCAGGTAAGCAGAGAAATCCAGGGCACACCACTCCCAAGTGGCAGGAAAGGTGGAGGGGAAAGGAGGTCCATGACAGAGCGAGCAAGTGGCAGGGATCCAGATAAGGGGAGGGTGAAGAGGTTTTGAACAGCTAAGGGAGACAAACATGTCTGTTAGTTTGTCATACTGTGGTGGCATGTTGCTGTGAGGCTTGAGGCTGTGCCACCAGTATTTCAAATGCCAGCAGGGTTGCACAGGGTGCACAGGTTTTGGTGCAGCTTACAGACTGAGACAGACTAGGACGAAGGAAGAGTTCATCCACTTCTCAAAGAATTGGCCAGGGAAAACCTTATGAAGAGCAGAGAAACATTGTCTGTCACATTACTAAGGAATTATATGAATAGCCCAGGAACACTGTCTGATACAGTGCAGGAGGATGAGCCACTTAGGTTGGAAAGCTCTCAAAATACAACTGGGAAAGAGTGCCATAATCAGAGTAGAACCAATCTTACTGATACGGATAATGTAAAGTTTTCAAGACCTCCATTAGCTGACATGACATGACTCAATCTGAGGAGAAACAGCTAAAAATATGCATAAATAGTCAGGACATGGAATGCACAAAGTATGAATATAGTAAAATTGGAAGTTGTCAAAAATGAAATGGAACATGTAAAGATTGATATACTAGGCATTAGTGAGCTGAAGTGGACTGTTTTTGGTCATTTTGAATCAGACTACTTACTATATGATCTACTATGCAAAGAATGACAATTTGAAGAGGAATGGCATAACATAACATTCATCATCACAAAGGATATTTCAAGACCTGTCTTGAAGTACAATGCTATCAGTAATAGGAAAATATCCATATGCCTATCCATATGCCTATAAGGAGGACCGGAACTCTGATAGCATAGTGCCTAAGGCATTTGACTGCTAACCAGAAGGCTGGTGGTTCAAACTCACCAGCCACTCCTCAGAAGGAAGATGGGGCAATCTACTTCCATAGTAATACTGCCTTGGAAACCCAAGGAGGGGTCACTCTGAGTCGGGTCCGACTCGATGGCATATAACAACAAAAAACAATGAAAAACTATAGATATCACCTAAAAATTTTTTCAATTTCATTTAATATGAAATATTTTAATCTATAAATTCTTTTTAATATGTATGTTACATAAACATATTATAGATTTCAATCCCAGAACCACTGACTACTGCCACCAAATTAAAAGAAGGAAGAGAAGCATGGGGAAGTGTGCCCGTGATTACGTATAGGGTTAGCAGGCAATGTTTCTACATGCATATTTGTATGTGCTCTAAGAATGTCCAGGTACACAGCAGAGCTGACAATCCTTCTTGGCCACAGCCAGCTACCCTGAAAGAGCAAGCAGTTGGACCTGCAGGGTTGGTACCGCGGTTGCAGGTGACATAAAGCTCAAATGGCATAACATACTATACAAAAACACTGTTCCACATCCCACTTTGGTGAGGAATGACTGGGATCTTAAAAGCTTGCAAGCAGCCATCTCGATGCAATGATGGGTCTCTCCTTGTCCCGAGCAAAGAAGAATGAA
>NW_006922081.1:709983-719453 GCF_000298275.1 Orycteropus afer afer | reverse complement strand
CCTAAGGCATTTGACTGCTAACCAGAAGGCTGGTGGTTCAAACTCACCAGCCACTCCTCAGAAGGAAGATGGGGCAATCTACTTCCATAGTGATATTGCCTCAGAAACCCAAGGAGGGGATGCTATAAGTCAGGTCCTATTCTACAGCACACAACAACAACATAAGGACAACCACTTAATATGACTGGTATTCAAATTTATGCACCAACCACCAAAGCAAAAGATGAGGAAAATGAAGAGTTTTATCAACTTCTGCAGTCTGAAACTGACCAAACATGCAATCAAAGATGTGTTAATTATCACTGGTGATGGGAATGCAAAAGTTGGAAACAAAGAATCACCAGTATTTGGAAAATTTGCTGTTGGTGATAGTAATAATACTGGAGATCACATGATAGAATTCTTCAAGACCAACGACTTATTCATTGCAACCTTTTTTGAACAACACAAATGGTGCCTGTACACGTGGACTTCACCAAATGGAATACACAGGAATCAGATTGACCACATCTGTGGCAAGAGGTGATGGAAGTGCTCAATATTTTCAGCCAAAAGAAGACCAGGAGGTAATTGTGAAACAGACCATCAACTGCTCATATGCAAGTTCAACTTGAAGTTGAAGACAATTAAAACAAGTCCATGACAACCAAAATATGATCTTGAATATATCCTTCCTGAATTTAGAGACCATCTAAAGAAAAGATTTACATTGAACACCGAGGACTGAAAACTGGAAGAATTGTGGGATGACATCAAGAACATCATCCATGAAGAAAGCATCCATTAAAAAGACAAGAAAAAAAGAAAAGACCAAAATAATGACAGAAGAGCCTCTGAAGCCTGCCCTTTAGTGGAGAGTAGCCAAAGCAAATGGAAGTAATGACAAGATAAAAGAGCTGAACAGAAGATTCCAAAGAGCAGCTCAAGCAGACAAAGCCAATTACTATAATGAAATGTGCAAAGACTTGGAGTTAGAAAACCAAAAGGGAAGAACACGCTGAACATTTCTCAAGCTGAAAAAACTGAGGAAAAAATTTAAGCCTCGAGTTGCAATATTTAAAGATTCTATGGACAATATGTCGAATAATGCAGTAAGCATCAAAAGAAGATGGAAGGAATACAGAGTCACTGTACCAAAAATAACTGGTACATCTTCATCCATTTCAGGAAGTGGTATATGATCAAGAACCAATGATACTGAAGGAAGAAGTCAAAGATGCATTGAAGGAATTGTCAAAGAACAAGCCTCCAGGAACTAACAGAATACACATTGAGATGTTTCAATAAATAGATGTCCCACTGGAGGCACTCACTCAGTTATGCCAAAAGATTTGGAAGACAGCTACCTGTCCAACTGACTGGAAGAGATCCATATTTGTACTCATGCCAAAGAAAGGCGATCCCACAGAATGTGGAAAATTATATATCCATATCATTAATAACACACACAAGTATAATCTTACTGAAGATAATTCAAAAATGGTTGCAGCAGTATATTGACAGAACGTCCAGAGGTGTAAGCTTGATACAGAAAAGGACATGGAACAAGAGATATCATTGCAGGTGTCAGATGAATCTTGGCTCAAAGCAAAGATTACCAGAAAGATGTTTACCTGTGTTTTTTTTTTTTTTTTGTCCAGGCAAAACCATCTGATTGTGTGGATCATAAAAAATTTTGGGTAACATTGAGAAGAATAGGAATTCCATAACACTTAATTGTGCTCATGAGAAACCTGGACATGGACCAGGAGGCTGTCATTCAAGCACAACAAGGGAACATTGCATGATTTAAAATCAAGAAGGGAGTGCATCAAGGTTGTATCCTTTCACCATACTTATTCAATCTATATGCTGAGCAAATAATCTGAGAACTGGATTATATGAAGAAGAATGTGACATCAAGATTGGAAGAATAATCATTAACAACCTGCGATATACTGACAACACAACTTTGCTTGCTGAAAGTGAGGATGACTTGAAACACTTTCTGATGAAGATTGAATAATACAGTCTGCAGTATGGATTGCATCTCAATATAAAAGAATAAAAATCCTCACAACTGGGCCTATAAGCAGCATCACGATAAATAGAGAAAGGATTGAAGTTGTCAAAGACTTCAGATTTCTTGGTTCTACAATCAACACCAATGGAAGCAGCAGTGAGGACATCAGAGGACATATGTTGTTGTTGTTGTTATGAACCACCGAGTTGGACCCAACTCATAGCGACCCCTCCTTGGGTTTTCAAGGCAGTATCACTACGGAAGTAGATTGCCCCATCTTCCTTCTGCAGATTGGCTGGTGGATTTGAACTGCCAGCCTTCTGGTTAGCAGTAAAGTGCCTTAGGCACTACGCTACCAGAGCTCCCTCAGAGGACGTATGGCACTGGTCAAATCAGCTGTAAAAGACCTCTTTCTAATGCTGAGGAGCAAAGATGTCCCCTTGAGGACTAAGGTGTGCCTGACACAAGTGATGATATTTTCAATTGCATCATATCCATGTGAAAGCTGGACAATAAATAAGGAAGATTGAAGGAGAATTGATGCTTTTGAGTTGTGATGCTGGCGAAGAATGCTGAAAGTACCATGGACTGCTAAAAGACCTAAAAACTCTGTACTGGAGGAAATGCAGCTGAAATGCTCCTTGAAGCGAAAATGACCAGAATTCGTCTCACATACTTTGGTCATGTTATCAGAAGGGACCATTCCCTGCAGAAGGATGTCGTGCTTGGTAAAGTAGAGGGTCAACGAAAGAGGGGAAGGCCCTCAATGAGATGAATTGACACAGTGGCTGCAGCGATGGGCTCCAGCATAGCAGGCATGCTGGAGCTGGTGCGGGACTGGGCGGTGTTTCGTTCTGTTCTGCATAGGATTATCATGAGTTGGAGATGAGTGAAGGGTACCTAACAACAACAATAAAGCATTCAGTCAACTTTCTCAGTACATCAAGCTCTTTGCCCTTTCTCTTTGCTCTCTCCTCCTGCCAGTCTCTCTGCCAAGGACCAAGGAGGTCCAGTGCAGGGATCTCTGGTAAAAAGACATGCTCCATTCCATGTCCAGCTCTTCACTGTTGATGGTGGTGAGATCCCTTTCTACACCTCTGGGAGGGCTCATTTTAAGCCTATCAGGAAGTAAGATGGACCAATCCCCACAGTAAGATTCCATAAACCTTATTTTCATGGCCCCACCCCCACAAGGGTGCCATGTACCTTATTTCATTATCAAGCTATCCAGTCTTGGGAGGGTCACAATCTCCTTACATTTATGTATTTCCACCCTATAATCTGGTGGGAATCACAAAGACCAAGGCTGGAAGAACCATACTAAGTGATTAACTGCACCACAGTAATATAACCTCTCTGAGGTTGAATTCCTTCATCTCTGTAATTAAGATAATATATAGACATTAAAAAACCAAAAAGAAATGTAATGAGATAAATGTACAAATCTTTTAATGCATCTCCCAACTTTTAGTATTCATTCATTAAATTGCACATCATCCTTTATTATATTTCTTCATAAATTTTAATATTTTATGATTCCAGAAATATTATATGCCTACTGTGCACAAAACAAAATTGTTAGAAATGATCTATGAGGCCTAATATATTTCTTAAAAGTTTCAGAAAAACAAAAAAAAAATTAAATCACAAGGTGCTAGATAGTCCCTTACAAACAGTATGGATGTGTGTGTATGTCTGTGTGTGTGTGTGTGTGTGTGTAGGAATGAAGATTAAAAATGATTTCTGTTTCTCAAATTTAATAGAATTCTATAAATATCTGAGTCATAAATGACTATTACTTTTTCTTCCAGCATTCTATGTGAAACAGGGAACACTACTTTCAGAACTTGTATTGGCACATAGGAATTTTGGCTAGAAATAATAAGGTCCAATTTTCTGCTATACAGAAAATTTAGTATTTAGGTTTATTGATTAACTTTTTCTATATGAAAATGTGGGAGCTCTGGTAGCATAGTGCCTAAGGCACTTGACTGCTAACCAGAAGGCTGGCGGTTCAAACCCACCAGCCACTCCTCGGAAGGAAGATGGGGCAATCTACTTCCATAGTGATACTGCCTCAGAAACCCAAGGAGGGGTTGCTACGAGTCGGGTCCGACTTGACAGCACATAACAACAACAACAACATATGAAAATGTAATGCCCTTGTTAAAAAAATCAGTATATTCATATATGTATGTGTACACATGCATATCTATATCTATGGAGAGAGAGAGAAAGTTGTTACTCTTTGTTTAATCGAATGAACAAATGCTCAAGGTTCATCCCCTAAAAGAAATTATTTGAATAAAGATTAAGAAATAAGAAAGCAATCATTACAATTCCATTGGCCTTACTTATATTTCAGTGAACAATGAGAATCACTCTATAGCTCCTTTCTTTTTTTTTTTTTTTCCATTTTGTGTGTAAGCATGTTTATTTAGGTTCCAAATGGCGATTGACAGAGATAGACAAGAGATTGTAATGAGCTTCATTCCCATTCTTAATTTCTGGATTTCTTTGATAGGGCTTTGTTGTTGTTGTTTGTTGCTAAGTGCCGTCGAGTCGTTTCCGACTCATAGCGACCCCATGCACAGCAGAACAAAACACTGCCCGATCCTGCACCAGCCCCACAATCCCTGCTATACTTGAGCCCATCATTGCAGCCACCGTATTAATCCATCTCGTTGAATAGGGCTTAGTACATTCTTAATGCCTTAAAAGTAACACTGAAATTTTAATATATTCTAAGATGCTCCTTCTCTGGCGGTTTAGCCTGACTTAAGTTCCTCAATTTGTTTTGATTTTAGTCATTTTAAGAACACGTTGCCTATTAACAACACATTAAATAATTTGCAATATCTTTTTCAAGCATGAATTTAGTATTAAGTTTACTCTGAATAGTTATTATATTATTTGGCATCTCAATGACACCTTGTCTAGCTAACAGTCACCTATACTTCATTTCAATAAAGATATTTTGAAACATAGAGACTTCAAAATGAGAAGATTTTGGTTATTATTCCTCTCATTATATTATAGATTAGGAGACTAAATTTTCAAAATAGAGTATCATTCACTTACTCATTGCTGTCGAATCAATTCTGACTCAATAAAGACCCATCCTTGGGTTTCTGAGACAGTATCTCTACAGAAGTAGATTGCCCAATCTTTCTTCCAAGGAGTGACTGGTGGGTTTGAATTGCCAGCCTTCTGGTTAGCAATCAAATATCTTAGGCACTATGCCACCAGAGCTGATAAAATATGTCCAATAGATTTAATTATGTCAAAATATCCATTTCTAATGGTTGCTGTGTGTACTTCTACATTATCATATATTACCTGTTTAATCTGTACTGTTAAAAAAAATACAATGATTTTAATATCATTTTTAGAACCAGTCTCTAAGTAGTGATATTTCTGGGGAGTAATGGCATAACATTAACCAATGGAAGTTTCCAGATATAGATATTATGACTTAAAAAGCACCTTTCATGGCAGTATTAATGGATGCATAGGAGCTCTGGTAGCATAGTGCCTAAGGCACTTGCCTGCTAACCAGAAGGCTGGCAGTTCAAACCCACCATCCACCCCTCGGAAGGAAGATGGGGCAATCTATTTCCAGAGTGATACTGCCTCGGAAACCCAAGGAGGGGTCGCTATGAGTCAGGTCCGACTCGATGGCACATAACAACAACCACAATGGATGCATAAAATGGTTAAGTTCATTAAGCTGAGGAACATACACGGTAGGACAGAAGAGGAAAACAGAATCTGCTTACATTCATAGACTTCTGAACATGTTATGGCACAAAGTAACTGCATTTTTGAGATAAATTCAGTTTATTTTTGTCCATTATCTATAAAAGGAAATCTATGGTGTCTTAGCATTTTTCTATATAGCTAACTTAGGGAGTTTTCCAGGAAATTGCTTAAGTATTAGAACTATAAATATAAAAGTATAGTTTGTTAGGTATTTTTTTTTTTTTTTAACTGAGGACTCACTTTTACTGTTTTTATTAAAAGTACTATGATGCACACTAGGAACTCATGAATAACACCACAAGATCTAGAATTCCATTTTTCACACAAAAACATATACATATACTATTAGAATTAGTTACAAAATATAAAACATACACACAAAAAAATCATTGAATTCCAGCATGATTCTATTGTATTTAAGGGACAGAAACTTTGGATCAACCTTCCATAACCAATATCTGCTTTTTCTACTGCACTCTTTAAGTACTGTTAAGGTGCATTCATGCATTTAAAAAAAAAAAAAAAACTATTGACCATCTGCATTACATCAAAGAAAGTGTTTGGTTCTGGAATACATCAGTGAAAATAAAAACAATTTATTCCCTTTTACTCATCATTTCATTCAGTGCCAGAAACTCATATTAATTAAATAATAATTAAAATAAGCACATACTTACAAAATGAGTTGACACTAGAATATAACCAGGCAATGTGGAAATATAATCAGAAGATTGTGACCTAGACTCACTCTCAGTAATCACTCATATATTAAGATGTAAAAAATGTAATGAGTGGTAACTAGATGAAGAGGGTAGGAGCTCTGGTGGTGCAGCAGTTAAAGCATTGTGCTGCTAGCCAAAAGATCAGTGGTTCAAACCCACTGACTGCTCCACAGTAAAAAGATGAGGCAATCAGTTTCCATAAATATCTACACCCTTGGAAACTGTAAGGGCACGTCTACTTTGTCCTTAGGGTATCTATGAGTTGTAATCGATTCAATGGCAGTAAGTTTGGGTTTCAATGAAGACATGAGGAACAAAACAAACAGCAAAGACAATACATCTAAAGAACCAATGTTTGCAGAGACCAGTTGGACCAGTTCCACAGTTGAGAGCCATAGGAGATGTGGTCAGGGAGAAAGGAAGGGACCAGACTACACAATGGTGTTTATCATATTAATAATTGCATATTTAATCCCAAGAATAATAGAAAGCTATTGAAGGTTTTTTTTTTTAAATAGTGGAGTTTGGCATGATAATTAAATTTTTAAAACTTAATTTTGGTTACAATGTAGATAAGTATGAAAGAGGCTTAAGATTGAATTCATTGTATTCTTATTACTGATGGAGTTACCCATTATCATATATATTTCTATTCTCCTACAAATATTTTTTTCCAGTCTTACATTTGAAGTGTAGCATTATTGTGAGATTTATCTTTGAATAATCTGTTAAACCTAGATGTGAGGAGAGCACATGACTTAGATAACTACATCACTGCCAGAAAGTAAACTGTGAAACAATGTATCTGGATATATTTTCTGGAGTTCATTGGTAGATATTATTGAACATTAAGTTTTCAGAGACCATAGAAATGATAAATGATTATCTATTAATTAATAGCTGAGAAGAAAGGTTAAATTTGTAGATTTTGTCCAATATATTTATTTATTATAATATGGCTTGCCATGAGAGATGGATTATTCTGTTGAAAAATTGCAAAAGATAAAAAAAATTTTCAAAGTATTCATCAAAATACACTCACTGACCAATTAAGCATGAGTCACTTCCCTACCTGCTCCACCAGTTCTGGAACATATATGTATCAAGCCTTACAATTTTTGTCCTTATTATATTCTGCCAGTGATACCAATAAGACCAAACATACTATAGGAGAAACAATATCACACTGGAAAATTACCAATTAAATTTAGCTTTTTAAATAAAATCTTGGCAATTAAATACTCCTTTCTCTTCTTTTAAAAATAATAAAAGTCTATCAATTCATTATATTTGATAACTGAATTGTACTGAATATATATTCTGTAACTATATTTTCTTTTCTTAGAAAGTTAATACTCTTTAACATAGATTGTTGTTGTTAGGTGCTGTCGAGTGGGCTCTGATTAGTAGTGTCTCCATGAACAACAGAACAAAACACTGTGCAGTCCTGGCCCATCCTAACAATTCTTGCTTTGCTTGAGCACACTGTTGCAGCCATCTCATTGAAGGTCTTCCCCATTTTCACTGACACTCTAGTTTAGCAAGTATGCTATCCTTCTTCAGGGAGAGGCCCCTTTGACAACATGACCATAGTAGGAGAGACAATGTCAGGCCATTCTCGCTGCCAAGGAACATTCCATTGGCACTTCTTCCAGGGTAGATTTGTTTGTTCTTCTGGCAGTCCATGGTATTTTCAGTATTCTTTGGCAACGCAGCTGAAAGGCATCAGCTCTCCTTCAGTTTTCCTTGCTCATTGTCCAGTTTTCACATATGTGTGAGGCAATTGAAAATATCATGCCATGGGGTAGGCACACCTTATTTTTCAAATTGACATCTCTGCTTCTTAACACTTAAAGAGGTCTTTTGCAGCAGATTTCCCAGTGCAATATGACATTTGAAAGGATTTTTTTAATGTTGAAGTGTAATCCATACTGAAGACTTTAGTATTTGATCTTCATCAGTAAGGGCTTCAAGTCATTTTCATTTTCAGCAAGCAAGTTTGTGTCATTCTCATATCACAGGTTATTAATTGTTTTTCTTCCAATCCTGGTGTCATGATCTTCTTCATATAGTCTAGTTTCTAAGATTATTTTCTCAGCATACAGATTGAATAAGTATGGTGAAAGGATAAAACCCTGACATGGATCCTTATTGATATTACACCATGCAGTATCCCCTGGATGTGTTTGAACAATAGCTTCTTGATCTATGAACAGATTCCTCACAAGCAGAGTTAAGTACTCTGGAATTCCCAATCTTTTCAATGTTATCCATAACTCGTTATGATCCACACAGTCAGATGACTTTACATAATCAACAAAACAGATAGACATTCCTCTGATATTCTTTGTTTTCAGCTAAAATGCATCTAACATCAATAATGATATCCCTTGTTTCATGTCCTGTTCTGAATTCAGCTTGCATTTCTGGAAGTTCTCTATCTATATATTGCTGCAACTGTTTTTTAATTATCTTCAGCAAAATGTTACTTATGGGTGGTATTAATGACACCAATTCAATACCACATTTTGTCGGACCACCTTTCTTTAGAATAGGCACACATATCTATCTCTTCAAGTCAGTTGGCCAGGTAGGTGTCTTCCAAATTTCTTGCCATAAATGAGAAAGTATCTCCAGAGCAGCTGTGTTTGTTGAACATTCAATGTGTATCCCGTCAATTCCTAGAGTCTTGTTTTTCACCAATTTCTTCAGTGCAGCTTGGACTTTTTCCTTCAATTACTTTCGTTCTTGATCATATTATCCCTCCTAAAATAGTCAGACGCGGGGTAAGCACGGGCAGGCTTGTGCTTAGTCACCGGGAGCGAGGTAAGCACAGGTGGGCTTGTGCTTACTCACTGATCTGCACTGAATACTTTCCCTTGTTACCCTCCTGAGAGGGAATGGGTCTCCAGGAGCTAGGTAAGCACGGGAAGGCTTGTGCTTAGTCCCCGGGAGCGAGGTAAGTACAGGCGGGCTTGTGCTTA
>NW_006922081.1:684410-706664 GCF_000298275.1 Orycteropus afer afer | reverse complement strand
GGGCTCGAGTACAGCATGGATTGTGGGGCTGGCGCGGGATCGGGCAGTGTTTCGTTCTGCTGTGCATGGGGTCGCTATGAGTCAGAAACGACTCGACGGCACTTAACAACAACAACAACAACAAAATAGTCGGACACTCAATAATTCTTTTTGATACAATGACTCTGTGTGCTCCATCCATATTCTTTTGATGCTTCCTGCATCATTCAATATTTTGCCACAGAATCCTTTGACGTTGCAACTAGAAGCTTGATTTTCTTTTCAGTTCTTACAGCTTGACAAATGGTAAGCATGTTCTTCCCTTTTGGTTTGCTAACTCCACGTCTTTGCACATTTTGTTATAATACTTTACTTTGTCTTGAGCTGCCCTTTGAAATCTTATGTTCATTTATTTCATCATTTTGTACATTCTCTTTAACTATTCTCCACTCAAGAGCAAGTTTCAGAGTCTTTTCTGACATCCATTTTGGCCTTTTCTTCCTTTCCTTCATTTTTAATGACATTTGTTTTCTTCATGTATGATGTTCTTGGCATCATCCCACAACTCCCCTGGTTTTTAATCACTGATATTCAATGCATAAGATCTAATTTTCAGATGGTCTCTAAATTCAGGTGGGATATAATCCATATAAGCCATATTTTGTCTCTTGTGGAGTTATTTTCTTTAGCTTCATTTTGAGCTTCCATCTGAGCAATTAATGGTCTGTTCCATACTCAGCTTCTGGACTTATTTTGACAGATGATATTGAGCTTCTCCTTTGTTTCTTGTCACAAATGTAGTCAATCTGATTTCTGTGTATTCTATCTGGTAGGATTCGCATGTATAGCCATCATTTATGTTGTTGAAAAGAGGTGTTTGCAATGATTAAATCATTGACCTTGAAAAATTCTACAGTGAGATTTCCAGCATTACTTCTATCATCAGGACCATATTTTCCAACTACCAGTGATTCTTTGTTTCCAACTTTTGCATTCCAATCACCAGTGATAATCAACACATCTTGAGTGTATGATTTGTCAATTTCAGACTGCAGAAGTTGATAAAAATCTTCAATTTCCTCATCTTTGACTTTGGTGGTTGGTGGGTAAATTTGAATTATAGTAGTATTAATGGGTCTTCCTTGTAGTCATATGGATATTATCCTATCACTGACAGCATTATACTTCAGGAAAGATCTTGAAACATTGATAATGAATGCCATGTCATTCCTCTTCAAATTGTCATTCCAGGCATAATAGATCATATGATTTTCAGATACAAAATGGCTTAAACCAATCCATTTCAGCTCAGTAATGCATAGGATATTGATCTCTATGCATTCCATTTCATTTTTAACAACTTTCAATTTTCCTAGATTTATACTTCGTACATTCCAACTTCCAATTTTTAATGAATATTTGCAATTGTTTTTTTCCATTTTGAGTTTTGCTGTATCAGCAAATGAAAATCTCAAAAGCTTTACTCCACATGAGTCATTTAAGTTGACTCTTCTTGAGTAGGCCCCACTAGGAGGGAATAAATCATTCCCCAGTCATGTTTTGAATGCCTTCCAACCTCAGGGGCACAATCATCTTCCAGCTCTATATCAGACAATGTTTCACCACTGCTTATAAAGTTTTCCAGTAACATATGACAGTGTTTCACTGCTATTTGTAAGGTTTTCAGTGGCCAATTTTTTCAGAAGTGGATGTCCACATCCTTCTTCCCAGTTTGCATTCATCTGGAAGCTTTACTGTAACCTGTGCACCATGGGTGACCCTATTAGTATGTTAAATACTGATGGCATAGCCTTCAGCCTCAAAGCAACTTGCAAGCCACTACAGTACAACAAATTTAAAATGAGATTGATATAAGTAAGAATGGATATGATTATTAAAGATAAGTGAAACAAAACTTAGGAGAAATTCTGATCACTGTAATACATAAAAGATCAATAACAGCAATTTTCATTAATAAAGAAAAGGGAAAAAATGTTTGTACACAGCAATGGTGATCCAATGGTTAAGTGCTTGGTTTTTAAGAAAACGTTGTTGGTTCAAAACTACTCAGCAGCTCTGCAGGACAAAGAGCTAGTGATCTGCTTCTATAAATATTACAGCCTAAGAACACCCATGGGGTGGTTCTTCTCTGTCATTTGGAGTCACTAAGATTAAAATCAAATCCCTGGCACTTAACTCATAGAGCATTTGGTGAGGTGGGTAAGGAACAAGGAGTGGCTGATAATGAACACAAAACAATAACTTTTACGAAAAAAAAAAAATATATATATTTTATTCAAATATGTACCAAGTCACTGAAACAAGAATGAGAAAGAGAGAGATATGTTGGGATGGGGGGAATCATACTCTTTAATGTTTCTGCTTTTGAAAATAAAAATTGATCCACCCATAGCGGTAGAAATTTAGCCTCTCCATTTAACTCAGGAAGGAATAAATCATTTCAACTACTCTTTATGAGGGTAGATCATTCATTCTGTTTCAAAAAAATAAATGAATATTTTTTTTGTAGGATAAAGAGTTCTTGTGTTGGGAATGGGGTTCATTCTCTCTTTCACAACCACTTTATTGTGTCAGGCTGTGTCTTGAGTAGGGATAAAGTCCTTATTCTTATGGAACTTAGATACTACTAATCACAGAAACAGAAATGAAATTGCAACTGTGTTAAGTACCATGAAGAGAGTTATGTAGTAAATAAAATGAGGGAATACATTTCAGGAGTCAGAGGAAGCTTTTGTAAGGAAATATAATTTAATCTGAGATATGAAAATGAGAGAAAGTCAGATAATTCAAAGAAAAATGGCAATAAGCATAAATGTCCTTGGGCAGGCAAAAAGATGATTGTAAGCAGCTGGATCAAGAAAAAGCTAGTGTTCTTTGAACTGAAATAGTTAATCTGAAAGCTATGGATTTAATTGTGTCCTCAAAATATATTTAGTGTAATCTTAACCCCCTATACTCATAAAACAAATCCATCTGGGGATAAGGTTTTCTTTGTTATGTCAATGAAGCCATGTCAGTGTAGGATGTGCCTTAAACTAATCACAATTCAGACATAAAACTGAGCAGATTAGGCAGATAGAAGGAAACAGAGATGGGGAAGATAGATGCCAAGCCATATGGAGATGGCCAAGGAACTAAGGAACACAAACTGAAAAGAAAAGAGGGCCTTCTCCCAGAGCCAAGAGAGAGAGAAAGTCTTCCTCTAGATTCAGTAACCTGAATTCATACTTCAAGGCTACTGAACTGTGAAAAAATAAACTTCTGTCTGTTAAAGCTGCCCACTTCTGGTATTTCTGTTATAGCAACACTAGATAATTAAGACAATCAGGGTTTGATGTGATTAGTTTAGGAGAAGGTAAGGCAGTGCTGTTGTTATTGTTGTTAGGTGCCATTGACCTGGCTCTGACTCACAGAAACCCTATGTACAACAGAAGGGAATACTGCCTGGTCCTGTGCCATCCTCAAAATCTTTGCTATGTGGGAGCCCATCATTGTAACCACTGTACCCATACATCTTTTAGAGAGTCTTCTCCTTTTTCACTGACCCTCTAATTTACCCCTTTTCACTGACCCTCTAATTTATCAAGCATGATTTCCTTCTTCAGGGACTTGTCTCTTCTGACAACATAAAGAAAATAGGTGAAACAAAGTCTGGCCATTCTTGCTTCTAAGGAACATTCCAGCTACACTTCTTCCAAGAGAGATTTGTTCATTTTTCTGGCAGTCCACTGTATTCTCAATATTCTTCATTAACACCACAATTCAAATGTTTCAATTCTTCCTTGGTCTTCTTATTTATTATCCAGTTTTCACATGCATAAATGGCCATTCAAAATACGATGGCTTGGTTCAGATGCACCTTAGTCTTAAAAGTGACATCTTAGCTCTTAAGCACATTAAAAAGGTCTTTTGTAGCAGATTACCCCAGTGAAATTTACCATGTGTTTCATTAGATGGTGCTTATGCATGACAGTAATTGAGGATCTGTTGTTGTTGTTGTTGTTATGTGCCGTCGAGTCGGCCCCGACTCATAGCGACCCCTCCTTGGGTTTCCGAGGCAGTATCACTACGGAAGTAGGATTGCCCAACCTTAGAATCCTTCAATACTGTAACTTGAGGTTTTACTGTTTTTTTGTTTTGTTTTGTTTTGTTTTCAGTTTTTTAAACTTGAGAAATACTGAGCATGTTCTTCCCTTTTGGTTTTCTAATTCCAGGAATTTGGACATTTCATTATATCACCTTACTTTGTCTTCTCAGGCTACCCTTTGAAATCTTCTATTCAGTTCTTTTATTTCATCATTTCTAACATTTGCTTTAGCTACTCTTCATTCACAAGCAGGTTTCTCAGTCTCATCTGATATCCATGTTAGCCTTGTCTTCCTTTCCTATCATTTTAATGACCTTTTGCTTTTTTCATGTATGATGTTCTTGATGTCATCTATCAACTCCTATGGTCTTCATTCAATGGTATTAATCCATCAAATCTGTTCTTCAGATGGTACCTAAGTTTAAGTGGAATATAATCAAGTTCACATTTTGGGTCTTATTGACTTACTATAATTTTCTGCAGCTTCAACTTGAATTTGTATATGAGAAATTCAAAGTCTATTCCACAGTCAGCTACTGGCCTTGTTCTGACTGATGATATTGAGCTTTTCTATCACCTCTTTTCACAGATGTAGTAGATTTAAGAAGCCATCCATTTCTCAAAGAATTAGCCAGTGAAATCCTTATGAATAGCAGTGAAACACTGACATATTACTGGAAAACTTTATGAATATCCCTGAAGCACTGTACAATAGAGTGCCAGAAGATGAGGCCATCAGGACAGAAGACACTCAAAATACAATTGGGAAAGAGCTGCCTCCTCAGAGTAAAGCTGACCTTAATTATGTGGATAGAGGACCTCCTTTTGCTGATGTGACATGACTCAAAATTAGAAGAAACAGCTGCAAATATCCATTAATAATCAGAACATGGACTGTATGAAATATGAATGAATCTAGGAAAATTGGAAGTAGTCAAACACGAAATGGAATGCATAAAGATTGATATCCTAGGCATTAGCGAGCTAAAATGGACTGGTTTTGGTCATTTTAAATCAGACAACCATATGATTACTTTACCAGAAATGACAAATTGTAGAGGAATGGCATGGCATGCATCATCACAAAGGATGTTTCTAGATAAATCCTAATGTACAATGCTGTCAGTGATAGGATAATATCCATATTCCATATGCCTACAAAGAAAACCAGTTAATACCACTAGTGTTCAAATTTACACATCAATCACCAAAGTCAAAGATGAGGAAATTGAAAATTTTCACCAACTTCTGAAGTCTAAAATTGACCAAATATGCAATCCTGATGTGCTGATTATCATTGGTGATTAGAATGCAAAAATTGGTAACAAAGAACAATCACCAGTAGTTGGAAAATTTGGCCTTGATGATAGATATAACACTAGAGATGGCATGATAGAATTTTTCAGAACCAATGACTTATACATTGCAAATACCTTTTTTCAACACAGACAGCAGCTATACATGTGGTCTTCACCAGACGGAGTACACCGGAATCAGATTGACTCCATCTGTAGAAAGAGGGGATGGAGAAGCCCAATATCTTCAGACAAAACAAGGCCAGGAGTTGATTGTGGAACAGACCATCAACTGCTCATATGCAAGATAAAGCTGAAATTGAAGAAAATTAAAATAAGTCCATGAGAACCAAAATATGGCCTTGAATATATCCCTCCTGAATTCAGAGACCATTCTAAAGAATAGATCTGATGCATTGAACACCAATGACTGAAAACCAGAGGAATTGTGGAATGACATCAAGAACTTCATTCATGAAGGAAACAAAGGTCATTAAAAAGATAGGAAAGGAAGATAAAAACAAAATAAATGTCTAAAACAGACTCTGAAACTTGTTCTTAAGCAGAGAATTGTCAAAGCAAATGGAAGAAATGACGAGACAAAAGAGCTGAACAGAAGATTTTAAAGAGCAGCTCAAGAAGAAAAAGTCAATTATTATAATGAGATGTGCAAAGACCTGGAGTTAGAAAACCAAAAGGAAAAATCACACTCAGCATTTCTCAAGTTAAAAAAAAAAAAAACAGTAAAGCTTCTAGTTGCAGTATTGAAGGATTCTATGGGCCAAATATTGAAGAGGGAGAAGTGTCAAAAGAAGTGTGGCAGAAATACACAGACTCACTGCACCAAAAAAAATTGGTAGATGTTCACCCATTTCAGGAAGTTGAATATGATCAAGAACCAATGGTATTTAAGGAAGAAGTTAAAGCTGCATTGAAAGAATTGGTGAAAAATAAGCTCCAGGAATTGATGGAATACCTGTTGAGATTTTTCAACAAACAGATGTCACGATAGAGGCATCTCACTCAGTTACGTCAAGAGATTTGGAAGAGAGTTACCTGGCCAACTGACTGGGAAAGATCCATTTTTGTACCCTTTACAAAGAAAGGTAATCCCACAGAATGTGAAAATTATTGAACAATATCATTTATGTCACATGCAAGTAAAATCCTACTGAAGATAATTAAAAATGGATGCAGCAGTATATTGACAGAGAATTCCAGAAATTCAATCTGGATTCAGAAAAGGATGTGGAATGAGGGACATCATAGCTGATGTCAGATGGATCCTGGCTGAAAGCAAAGAATACTAGAAAGATGTTTACTTGTGTTTTATTCACTATGCAAAGGCACTCAATTCTGTGGATCATAACAAATTATGAATATCATTGAGAAGAAGGGGAATTCCAGGCCACTAGATTGTGCTCAGGAGCTCTGGTAATGTAGTGTCTAAGGCTCTTGACTGCTAACCAGAAGGCTGGTGGTTCAAATCCACCAGCCATGCTTCAGAAGGAAGGTTGGGTGATCTACTTCCATAGTGATACTGCCTTGGAAACCCAAGGAGAGGTCACTATGAGTCAGAGATGAGTTGACAGCACATAACAACAACAACATAACAAATTGTGCTCATGAGGAACCTGAGGACCAGGAGGCTGTCATTCAAACAGAACAAGGGGACACTGCATGATTTAAAATCAAGAAAGTAGTGTGTCAGGGTTGTATCCCTTCACCATACCTATTCAATCTCTATGCTGAGCAAATAAGCCAAGAAGCTGTACTACATGAAGAAAAATGTAGCATGAGGGTTGGAAGAAGATGCATTAACCACCTGCAATATGCTGATGACACAACTTTGTTTGCTGAATGTGAGGATGACTTGGAGCACTTACTGATGAAAATTGAAGAATACAGTCTGCAGGATTACACCTTAATACAAAGAAAACAAAAATCCTCACAACAGGACCAATAAGCAGCATCATGATAAATGGAGAAAAGATTGAAGTTGCCAAAGACTTCACATTACCTGATTCTACAATCAACACCAATGGAAGCAGCAGTCAAGATATCAGATTACATATTGCACTGGGCAGACCTGCTGCAAAAGATCTCTTTCAGGTGCTAAAGACCAAACATATGTCCTTGAAGACTAAGGTGCACCTGACACAAGCCATGGTATTTTCAATTTCCATATGCATGTAAGAGCTGGACAATGAACAAGGAATACTGAAGAAGAGTCAATGCTTTTGAGTTGTGGTGTTGGTGAAGAATGCTGAAAGTATCACGGACTGCTTAAAGAACTAACAAATCTCTCCTAGAAGATGTGCACCCAGAATGTTCCTTGGAATCAAGAAAGGCCAAACTTTGTCTCACCTAATTTGGTCATGTTGTGAAAAGGGATTATTCCCTGGAGATGGATATCATGCTTGGTAAAGTGGAGCATCAAAGAGACAAGGGAAGGCCTTCAACGAGATGGGCTGACACTGTGGCTACAATGATGGGCTCAGGTATAGCAAGGATTGTGAGGTTGACACAGGACTGGGCAGTGTTTCGTTCTGCTGTACATAGGGTCACTATGAGTTAGAGATGACTCGATGGCACCTAACAATAGTAGATTTAATTCCTGGGTATTCATCCTGTGACATCCACGTGTATAATTGCTGTTTATGTTGTTATAGAAAGATATTTTCAACGAACAAGTTATTGTTGCTGTTGTTATGTGCCGTCAAGTCAGACCTGACTCATAGTGACCCCTCCTTGGGTTTCCGAGGCAGTATCACTATGGAAGTAGATTGCCCAACCTTCCTTCTGAGGAGTGGCTGGTGGATTTGAATCACCAACCTTCTGGTTAGCAGTCAAGTGCCTTAGGCACTACACTACCAGAGCCCCTAACAACTTATTGCTCTCACATAATTCTATCATGTGGTCTCTGGCGTCATGTCATTCACCAAGGCTATATTTTCCAATTACTCGTGGTTTTTATATGTTTCTAACTTTGGCATTTCAATAACCTATAATAATCAATCCATCTTAATTTGTTCAATTTTAGACTTAGAAATTGGTAAACATCTTCAGTTCCTTCATCTTTGGCTTTAATGATTGCTGCATAAATTTGAAAAATAGTAGTATTAACTGGTTTTCCTTGTAGATGTATGGATATTATCCTATCACTAACAGCATTGTAGTTGAGGATGTATCTTGAAATGTTCTTTTTGATGATAGTAAATGCAATGCCATTCCTCTTCAATGTGTCATTACTGGCACAGTAGATCATATAACTAACTGTCTGATTCAAAATGGCCAATATCAGTCCATTTCAGCCCATTAGTGCCTAGGATATCAATATTTATGCATTCCATTTCATTTTTGACAACTTCTCATTTTCCTAGATTCATGCTTCAAACTTTCCATTTTATGTTTATTAATTAATGTTTTTAGCTGTTTCTTCTCATTTTGAGTACTGCCACATCAACAAATGAAGGCCCAGAAATCTTCACTCCATCCACATAATTAAGGTCAACTCTCCTTTGAGGAGGCAATTCTTTCTCAGTAGAATGTTATGACTCTCATCCTGATGGCTCATTTTCCTCCATTATATCAGACAATGTTTCACTGCTATTCAGAAAGTTTTCCAGTAACCTACCAGACAGAGTATGTTACTCTCATCAAGGTCTTATAGGACAGAGTAAAACTGAATTCCCAACCTTTTCAGAGGACATTTTTTTTTTTTTTTTCTGAGAAGTGGATGGCCCTGTTTTTCTTCCTAGTCTAATTTTAATCTAGAATTTCCACTGAAACCTGACCAATGTAGGTGATCCTGATGGCATTTGAAATACTGATGGCATAACTTCCAGGATCACAGCAACATGCAAGCCACCAAATTAGGAAAAACAGACATAATAGTGACTGGGCAATAGACCAAGCAAATAATTGTTGCTTATGTTGGGTAAAATTTTGTTCATACTATCATCTTGAACTTATTGATAGATTTTAAGTTCTAGGGGTATTGAAAATTTGATTAAAGAAAGCAGGAGTTTCATCTAAATATAATGGTACTTTAATCTTTCTTACCATCTCTTTCAAGTGGATAATCAACTTCTGATGTATGAGTAAAAATAATTAAATGTAATCTCTTTAGTGAAGATAAAAAGAGTGAAGAGATTGCTGCAGGAAAGAATCTAAGGAAAAGAGATACATAGAAAATGTTCTGTGACTGGATGTTAGGTGATAGGCCTGTATATAGGAGTAATCCTATTGCTTCTCATGCCCTGCATAGCCAATAGCCTGAAAGAAAGACATCTTGAAGAGGCACAATTTCAAGTAATTGTCCTGTTAAACTCATTTATGGATCAAACACAGGAGCTCTCAAATGACCTACAATGGCAGTTGTTTAACAAGGTAATAATAGCAAGAACAACAACATAACTGTGCCTCAAGAGGTTATAACCAGTGCTCCTACAAATCTGGAATTATGATTAACACTTTGTTCTAACATCTCTTACACTTCATCACCTTATGAAAAGTTTCTATTTCCCAAGGTACTCATAATCATTGACAAAAATTGAGGTGAATCTCTGTATGGAATTTGAGAATAAATTGATACATACTACAAAATTTATGCTACGGAGAGCTGGGAGTGGGTGAATATTTACAAATAATATCAGCCCATTTCTGTGGAGTCTATTTTTACTCATTGTGGTCCTATAGGACAGAGTAAAACTGCCTCATAGCATTCCCAAACCTATAAATCTTTATGGAAGCGGGCTGCCTCATCATTCTCCCATAGAGTGGCTGGTGGGTTTGAACTGCTGACCTTTCAGTTAGCAGCTAAATGCTTAGATACTGCTTAATGTATATTCTGAATCAGGAATATCAGAAAATCACTTAACTAATATGTGTGTAATTTCAAAGTCCACATATTCTTTATACCAGTCTACAGTATCAAGTGATAATTTAGGTTGAGCTACATGAATTCTGAAAAGATATCATTGAATTTGCTAATCGAATTCCTTGGTTATAGTGATGAGAGACAGGTCATATAGTGATGAGAAGTCAAATCAGGTGCAGTGGAAGAAGGAGTGAAAGAAAGGTAAGAAAGTAGAATTCAAAATAACATTGATTCAAAAGAAAGTTCTTAATGAGAACAGATTCTCGTCATACAGATTGAAGCTATGACAAAGAAATTATTGTTTGCTGAAGAAATTATATTGTATTTTATTTTAAAAAATAAAGGAAATAAATAATGAAAAAGAAATTGAAGATATAATTTATTGAAGATGTAACTAATGTCAGTGCTTTCCAGAGGTTCCAGGCAGAGATGTAACTGATAGTGTGAAGGTGTAGTAATTTATCCTAAAAAAGGAGAATGGGTAGTTTTTCCTTTGAGGTAGAAGGGATTACAATAAATCCAACTGAAAACAAACTACAAAAGTTATTATTTTCCTTCAGAAAAACATAAACATTCCCGATTCTAGATTTCAAGCTTTCCATTAAATTGTTCCATATTGCCTTTCCCTCCCCCTACCTTACAAACAAATTCTTTGTACAAACTGAATCACTATATTCATTGTCATTGTCATCTGAATACAGCTCCTGTTTTCCTATTTCAATGACTCTTTTAAGGGATTCTCCCAGCACAGATGTCTCTCCCTCTCCATTACAGCCACTCTCCTCCCTATATTCATTCCAAATATACTCCCTCTGTGAAGTCCTCCTTAAAAACCACACTTTACAATAATTACTCATAACTTCATAGAAGATATTGGATGTATATCAATCATTTATCATTAATAGTATGTATATAGACATAAATATATGTGAAGACACATATAAAAGATATGTTCTTTAATATTTCTGTATATTATCTTTATTATTTCACAATTATACAAAACTGTAACAAAATATAATATTTGAACAGTCAAATTATGGAGTAAAATAGACATAAGTTGTACTAGCTTTCTAAACAATAACTCTCTAAACTTTCATACATGTTTTAACATTCTTAGCCTTACTTCCTATATTTATGTTATGGGGAAAATAAGGACCTCTTCTTCATAAGTATAGTAGGATAATTAAATGAGGATGTGAATATAAAATGCCTAATATAGAATATGGTATATGGTAATTATTCCTTGGTATAACTCTACATCATTGTTAATTGAGAAGTATTAGTTTATTAGCATTAGAAATAAACTATTCAGTAAATATACTCCTATAATTTTATTAAATATTTTTCAAAATTATTTTTCTTAAAATAAATATAATATTTTAGATAAATTTAACATAAAATATATTTATACATTAAAGATAAATTTTTTGCAGACAAGATTATATATGATTTCGTGATAATTAAAATTTAAAGTGAATATATATCAGGAAACTTTAAATGAGGAATTTGTCATTTATATTGAGACACAATCTTGTTCATTATAAGTGAAGATGACTTGAAGCACTTACTGATGAAGATTAAAGACTACAATCTGCAGTATGGATTATACCTCAACATAAAGAAAATGAAAATCTTTACAACTGGACCAGTAAAAAGCATCATGATAAAGAGAGAAAAAGATTGAAGTTGTCAAAGATTTCATATTACTTGGTTGCACAATCAATACCAATGGAAGGAGCAGTCAAGACATCAGATAATGTATTGCACTGGGTAAATCTGTTTCAAAAGATGTCTTTAAAGTGCTGAACAGCAAAGATGTCTCCTTGAAGACTACAGTGTGCCTAACCCAAGAAATGGTATTTTCAATTGCCTCATATGCATGTGAGAGCTGGACAATGAAAAGGAAGGCAGAAGAAGTGTTGATGCTTTTGAATTTGGTGTTGTCAAAGAATGCTGAAAGTACCATGGACTGCCAAAAGAACTAAGAGATCTGTCCTGGAAGAATGGCCAGACTTCATCTCACCTACTTTGGTCATGTTGCCAGAAGGAACCATTTCCTGGAGAAAGGTATCATGCTTGGTAAAGCAGAGGGTCAAAGAAAAAGGGAAAAGCCCTCAATGAGATGGATTGACACAGTGGCTGCAACAATGGGCTAAGGAAAGCATGGATTTTGAGGTTGGTGCAGGACCAGGCAGTGTTTTGTTCTGTTGAACATAGGGTTGCTATGAATCAGAGCCAACTTGACAGCACCTAACAACAATAACAATGTACACTGACAATTGTCACAATTAAAACAGTTATTATGAGGGGAGAAACACTTTAAAAACACATTTTCAAATACTTTCTGGACCATAAAACAATCTAGGCTATCAAATCAAAGAGTAAGCTGGCACCCCAGTAGCACGAATTTTATCCTGTAACATAATAGTTTGTTCCAAACCATGGAGACATGGAACTTCTTTATTCTTTTGTACATCCTACAAGAAGAGCAAAACAAAAAGTCAAAATATTATCCCATTTAGAGAACATATTAAAACCCAAATAGCTGAAATAGTAAAAGTTGCTATACTATTGTGTTGTTGTTTTTGTTTTTATGTGCCGTCGAATCAGACCCGAATCATAGTGACCCCTCCTTGGGTTTCCAAGGCAGCATCACTACGGAAGTAGATTGCCCCATCTATACTATTGTAATGGTGAATAAATGAAAAATGAAATAAAATAAAATCCTTGATCACAAGGAGGAGGAAGTAAACTTGCATTTCTCAGCCATGGCACTGTGCAAACCCACTGCCATCAAGTTGAATGTGATGCATAAAGATCCTATCAAATAGAGTAAACCTGCCCTATGGGGTCTCCAAGGCTGTAAATCTATACAGAAGCTAACTGCTTCACTGTTGTCCTACAGAATGGCTGGTGAGTTCCAACTGCTGACCATTTTGTTAGCAGCCAAATGCTTTTAATCACTGCACTGCTAGAGCTCTTATGACACTGGATAGAGGGGGAAAAAACACCTTGAAAATTCATAGCACAACTGATCCTGATATGGGTTAAAGTCTTAATTCACAAGGCAGAACAAATAAATTTAATATGGTCTCAGACTGGTAGTACAATCAATTACTCAGCAAAAACAAATTAAACCTAGGCTTCAAATAATTCTTTCAGAAAAGTGCCAAAGAATATGATTAGTGCATAGTCAACACAACATGAATTAAAGCAGACAGAAATAAAAAAACAGAAAAAAGAAAATCTGAAGAGAAGATATTAAATAGAAAATTAATAAAAAGTAAGGTTTGCAAAGATTGGTTAACTACTTGAAGAAATAGAACAGAAATACGGCTAGATAAACAGAAAACTAAAGACAGCAAGGAAGAAACAATAAAATTTTATAATAAAACAAAAAGAACATCTGGAAATAAAAAATGTCATAATTAAAAATTTTAAAAACAATGACAATATTAGACTCCCATTATTAGTTTATTGTACTTAGTTGAAGAGGATATTAGTAAACAAAAATTTATTTTTGAAAAATGTTTCCAAAATGTAGCATAAAAAGCCAGAGATAGAAGGTAATATTTTAAAGTTTAAGAAATGTAAGATTATATAGGGAAATTCTATTGTGTTGAGAATGAAAAAGAACCAAAATAACAAATTGGTTGAGAATTTCAGAATTACTGAAAGTTAAATACAGATCTAAAAGCTCCATAATACTAACCAAGGGAAATGAAAAATAATCCACATCTGGAGACACAGATAGTGAAAGTACAAAAGACAATAAAACAGATCTAGACACTAACAAAGGAATTACAACTAGATTAACAAGCTTCTCAATACAAATAAAATTAAGATTGTGGATTCTTATATCTAAAATGCTGAACTAAAACAACTGTAAATTAGAATTTTATCCTATCAAAACTAGGTTTCAAAGGCAAAACAAATTTTAAATAAGCAAAAACTGAAAGATTACAAATAAAAGTAAATTTAAAAAGCACTTTCTAATTAGAAGAACAAGAATCCTCAATGGGAGATGTGAGAAAAGATATTAGAAATATATGAATAAATATTAGGAATATAAACCATATAAAATTATCCTTATCTTCCATCCATGTGGGAATTTAAAAAAAAGTCAACTACTACTTAAGTCATATACAAAAATTAATTTATAACAGATTGCTGTCTTGAAAGTGAAGAATAGTATGGAAAGTGAATTTGCTCTGTAAATTTTTACCCAAATCACAATTAAAAAAAAAAAAAAAGTAAAAAATATTAAGAAAAAAGAAAGAAAAAAAAAAGTGAAGAAAATATGGGAGAATAAAACCTCCAGATTCTAGAAGAAAAGAGAGGGAATAATCTTTATATCTTTTACTTTTGGAAAGATTTCTTAAGACACAAAACTATTAACATAAATGATTAACTTAATGAAGTGAAATTAATAAATTTTACTTCATTAAAAAGAAAACTTTCTGTCCTAAAAAAGACACTACCTAGGAAATTAACTTTAACCCAAGCCTCATAGCACCTCTGGTGGCATAGTGCTTAAGGCATTTGACTGCTAACCACAAGGCTGGCAGTTCAAACACCCCAGCCACTCCTTGGAAGGAAGACTAGGCAATCTATTTTCTTGGAGATACTGCTTTGGAAACCCAGGTCAGATTTGACTTTATGGCAGTGAGTTTGGTTTTGGTTTGCATATGCATGTGAATGCTGAACGGTGAATAAGAAAGACAAGAGAATTGATGACTTTGAACTGTTTTTGTAAAGAATATTGAAAAGATTATGGACTGCCAGAAGAGCAAACACATCTGCTTTGGAAGAAATACAACCAGAAAGCTCCTTAGAAGTGCTAATGGCCAGGCTTTAACTCACCTACTTCGGTAATGTTATCAGAAGGGACCAGTCTCTGGAGAAGGATATGATTCTTAGTAAAGTAGTTGTTGCTGTTTGGTGCTGTTGAGTCAGTTCTAATTCATAGCAATGCTGTGCACAACAACATTTCCCAGTCCTGAACCATTCTCACAATCCTTGCTATGCTTGAACCTATTATTACAGGCACTATATCAATCCATCACATTGAGGGACTTTCTCTTCTTCACTGACCCTCTATTTTACCAAGCATGATATCTTTCTCCATGATGCCCCTTCTGACAACATGAGCAAAGTAAGTGACATTAAGTCTGGCCATTAGCATTTCTAAGGAGCATTCTGGTTGTGCATCTTCCAAGACAGGTTTATTCACTCTTCTGGTAGTCCATGGTATTTTTAATGTTCTTCATCAACACAATTCAAAGACATCAATTCCTCTTCAGCCGTCCTTATTCCTTGTCCTGCATTCATGTCTGTATGATGCAATTGAAAATATCATGGCTTGTGTCAACCTCATCTTAGTCTTCAAAGTGACTTCTTTATTCATAACACTTCAAAGAGGTCTTTTGCAGAAGATTTGTCCAGTGCAATAAGAACTCTGATTTCTAACTCTTGCCTCCAAGTGTGTTAACTGTGGATCCAAATAAAATGAAATTCCTAACATCTTCAATGTTGTTGTTGTTATTTGCCTTTGAGTTGGATCCGATTTATAGCTACCCCTCCTTAGGTTTCTGAGGCTGTATCACTACGGAAGTAGATTGCCCAACCTTCCTTCTGAGGACTGGCTGGTGGGTTTGAACTGGCCTTGGGCACTATGCTACTAGAACTCCTATAATTCATACATTTATTGTGGTGTTACTGAAAGGTACAGTTGTGAGGATTTTTGTTTCCTTTATGTTAAGCTATAATCCATACTGAAGGGTATATTATTTGATCTTGATCAGTAAGTGCTTCAAGTCATCTTCACTCTCAGCAGGCAAGCTTGTGTGATCTGCATATTTCAGGTTGTTAAAAGATTTTTCCTCCAATCTTGATGCTGTTTTCTTCTACAAGGTCAAGCTTCTCACAATAATTCCTCAGCATAGAGACTGAATAAGTATGGTGAAAGGATAAAACCTCGATGTACACCTTTTCTGATTTTAAACATGTGGTATTTCATGTTTGTTCAAATGACAGCCTCTTGGTCTCTGTACAGTTTTTTCATGGGAACAATTCAGCATTATGTAATTCCTATTCTTTATAATTTTATCCATGATTTATTATGATCCATATAGCCAAATGCCTTTGCTTAGTAAAAAAAAAAAAAAAAAAACAAGTAGACATCTTTCTGGTATTTTTGGCTTTCAGCTAAGATCCATCTGAGATCATCCCCCATTCCACATCCTTTTCTGAAACGAGCTTGCATTTCTGGAAGTCCCCTGTCAATGTCAAGTACTGCTGGAAACTTTTTTGAATTATCTTCAGCTAGATTTGACTAGTGTGTGATATTAAAGATATTGTCTGATAATTTTTACATTCTACCAGATCACCTTTCTTTGGAATGGGCATAAATATTGAACTCTTCCAATCAAGTGCCCAGGTAGCTGTCTTCCAAATCTCTTGGGTAAATAAGTGCTAGCCTACATCCATTTGTAATGGGGATTATGTCAATGCCTGCGGACTTGTTTTTCACTAATCATTCAATGCAGCTTGGACTTCTTCTTTCAGTTTCATTGGTTTTTGATCATATGCTAACTCCAGAAATACTGTACATCAATTAATCCTTTTGATATAGTGTCTCTGTGTATGCCTTACATCTTCTTTTGATGCTTACTGCATCATTTGATATTTTGCCCATAAATACTGCCCTTCAATATTGCAACTCAAGGCTTCAGTTCTTTTAGCTTCCGAGATGCTAAGCATGTTCTTTCCTTTTGATTTTCTAACTCCAGGTCTTTGCACATTTCATTATAATACTTTGTCTTTTCAAGCCATCCTTTGAAATCTTCTGTTCAGTTCTTTTATTTCATCATTTCTTCAGTTCACTTTACCTACTCTCCATTAAAGAGCAAGATTCAGTCTCTCCTGACATCTATTTTGGTCTTTCTTTACTTTCCTGTCTTTTTGATGACCTTTTGCTTTCTTCATATATGATGTTCTTAATACCCTCACACAATTCATTTGACTTTTGATCTTTGGTGTTCAATGTGCCAAATCTATTTCTCAAATAGTATCCAAATTCAGATGGGATATAACACAGGCCATATTATGGATCTTGTAGACTTATTTTAATTTTCTTTAGCTTCAAGTTTTGAACTTACATATGAGCAATTGAAAATCAGCTCCTGGTCTTGTTTTGACTGATGTTATTGACCTTCTCTGTTGCCTCATTCCATGTTGTTGATGTAGTCAATTTGATTTTTGTATATTCCATCTGGCAGAGTCCATGTGTGTTGTTGTTGTTGTTGTTAGATGTGGTGGAGTCAACTCCGACTCATAGCGATCCTGTGCACAGCAGAATGAAACACTGCCCAGTCCTTTGCCAACTTGGTGATCCGTGCTATGCTTGAGCCCATCCTGCAGTCACTGTGTCAATCCATCTCATTGAGGACCGTTCCCTCCTTCATAGACCCTCTGCCTTACCAAGTATGACATCCTTCTCCAGGGAATGGTCTCCTCTGATAACATGACCAAAGTAGGTGAGACAAAGTCTGGTCATTGATGCTTCCAAGGAGCATTCCAGCTGTATTTCCTCCAGGACAAATTGGTTAGTTCTTTAACAGTCCATGGTACTTTCAGCATTCCCTTCCAGCATTACATCTCAAAAGCATAAATTGTTCTTCGGTCTTCTTTATTCATTGTCCAGCTCTCACATGCATATGAGGTGATTGCAAATATCATGGCTTGTGTCAGGCACAACTTAGTCTTTAAGGAGACATCTTTGCTCCTCAGGACTTGAAAGAAGTCCTTTGCGGTCGATTTGCACAGTGCTATATATCATCTGAGGTCCTGACTGCTGCCTCCATTGGCATCAAGTAGAACCAAGCAATGTGAAGTCTTTGACAACTTCAACCTTTTCTCCATTCATTGTGATGTTGCAACAGATCCAGTTGTGAGAATTTTTTTCTTTATATTGATATGTAATCCATACTGCAGACTGTATTCTTTAATCTTCATCACGAAGTGCTTCAAGTCGTCCTCACTTTCAGAAATTACATTGTGTCATCAGAGTCTTGCAGGTTGTTAATATGCCTTCCTGCCATCCTGATGCATATATTCTTCATATAGTCCAGCTTCTCAGATTATTTGCTCATCATACAGATTGAATAATTATGATGAAAGGATACAACCCTGACACACTCCCTTTTTGATTTTAAACCATGCAGTGTCCCCTTGTTCTGTTTGAATGACAGCCTCCTGGTCTATGTACAGGTTTCTCATGAGTACAATTAAGTGTTCTGGAATTCCCATTCTTCTCAAAGTTATCCATAATTTGTTATGACCCACACAATCAAATGTCTTTGCATAGTCAATAAAACACAAGTAAACATCTTTCTGGTATTCTTTGCTTTAAGCCAAGATCCATATGACATCAGCAATGATATCCCTCATTCCATGTCTTCTTCTGAATTCAGCTTGTATTTCTGGAACTTCTCTGTCAATGTACTGCTGCAACCATTTTTGAATTATCTTCATTAAAATTTTACTTGTGTGTGATAATAATGATATTGTTTGATAATTTCCACATTCTGTGGGATCACCTTTCTTTGGAATGGGTACAAATATGAATCTATTCCAGTCAGTTGGCCAGGTAGTTATCTTCTAAATCTCTTGGCATAACTGAGTGAGTACCTCCAGCAGGGCATCCATTTGTTGCAACATGTTAATGGGTATTCTGTCAATTCCTGGAGCCTTGTTCTTCACCAATTCCTTCTGTGCAGCTTGGACTTCTTCCTTCAGTACCATTGGTTCTTGATCATATGCCACCTCTTGACATGGATTAACATTGGCCAGTTCTTTTTGGTATTGTGACTCTGTGTATTCCTTCCATCTACTTGTGATGTTTCCTGCATCATTCAGTATTTTCCCCATAGAAACTTTCAATATTAAAACTCAAGGCTTGAGTTTTTCTTCAGTTTTTTAAGCTTGAGAAATGCTAGCCATGTTCTTCCCCTTTGGTTTTCTAACTCCAAGTCTGCCCATTTTATTAGAATAATCGACTTTGTCTTCTTGAGCTGCCCTTGATATTTTCTGTTAAGCTATTTTATCTTGTCATTTCTTCCATTTGCTTTAGCTACTCTCCATTCAAGGGCAAGTTTCAGAGTCTCTTTTAACATTCATTATGGTATTTTCTTCCTTTCCTGCCTTTTAAATTACCTTTTGCTTTCTTGAGGTAAGATGTTCTTGATCCCACAATTCACATAATTCTCAGTCATTAGTGCTCAATTTGTCAATTATATTCTTCAGATGGTCTCTAAACTCACGTAGGATATAATCACGATCATATTTTTGCTTGTGCGGATTTGCTTTAATTGTCTCCACCTTCAACTTGAACTTGCATATAAGCAATTGATACTTTGTCCCACAATAAGCTCCTGGTCTTGTTTTGGCTGGAGATATTGAGCTTTTCTTTCACTTTTTCTGCAGAGTGAGTCAACCTGATTCCTGTGTATTCCATCATGTGACGTCTATGTGTATAGCTTCTGTTTTTGTTGTTGAAAAAAGTATTTGCAATGAATAAGTCATTGGTTTTGCAAAATTCTATCATGCAATCTCTGGTGCCTTATCTATCACCAAGGCTATATTTTCCATTTAACTATTATTCTCACTTGTTTCTAATTTTTGCATTCCTATCACCAGTAATAATCAACAAGTCTTAATTGCATGTTCAGTTCATTTCAGACTGCAGAAGTTGGGAAGAATCTTCAGTTCCCTCCTCTTTGGCTTTGGTGGTTGGTGCACAAATTTGAATTATCATAGTATTAACTGATCTTCCTTGTAGGTGCATAGATATTATCTTATCATTGACAGCATTGTACTTCAGGATAGACCTTGAAAGATTTTTGGAGATGATGAATGTGATGCTATTCTTCATTTTGTCATTCACCACATAGTAGAACATATGATTGATTCAACATGGCCAAAAACAATCCATATCAGCTCACTAATGCCTATGTATTGATCTTTATACATTCCATTTTATTTTTGACAAGTTCCAATTTTCCTACATTCATACTTTATACATTCCACATTCTGATTATTAATTAATGTTTCTAGCTTTTCCTATTTTGAGCCATGCCCTATCAGGAAATGGAGGTCCTGAAAGCTTTACTATAACCACATCATTAATATTGGCTCTATTTTGAGAAGGCAGCCCTTCACCAATAGTATTTGAGTGCCTTCAAACTGAGCAGCTTATCTTCTGGCACTACATCAGACAATCTTTCAGGACTGTTTATATAGTTTTCCAATAATAGACAGTGCTTCACTCCTATTCATAAGGTTTTCACTGGCCAATTCTTTGAGAAGTAGATTTTTCCTCTCTTCTTCCAAATCTGTCTTAGGCTGGAACCTCCACTGAAACCTGTCCACAATGGATAACCCTGCTGATTTTGAAATACTGTTGACATAGCCTCAGAGCAACATGCAAGCCACCACAGTATGACAAGCTGATCAATGAGTGGCAATTATAGTGAGAAGTGGGAATAACTTAGCTGGACAAGATCATAGGTGATAATTCTAAACAGCTGGAAATATTCAATATCTTAATTGAGATTGCATTTCATAGGTGTTTACATTTGTCAATACTAAATAAAACATACACTTAGATGTGTACACTATAATATATCAGTTTTATAAGGTATATTAAAATAACACACCTTGACCAGGTGAAAGATGCAAGAATGTGAGATATATCAAATATTACAAAATCTAGTATTACTGTTTACCACATAAAAATATTTTAAGAGATGTTGAACAGTGGTTGATAAAATTCCATCTGGAGTTTTCAATAAAGTAAAATAAAACTTTTGGCAAGTTTGAAATAATAGTTACATTAGTGTGAGAGGATGCATCTATAAAAACCTTACAATATGTATTGTCCTTAATTATGAAATTAACACTAGTCTAACTCTAATTTAGGAGCTCTGGTAGCATAGTGCCTAAGGCACTTGACTGCTAACCAGAAGGCTGACGGTTCAAATTCACCAGCCACTCCTCGGAAGGAAGGTTGGGCAATCCTATTTCCGTAGTGATACTGCCTCAGAAACCCAAGGAGGGGTCGCTATGAGTTGGGGCTGACTCGATGGCAAACAACAACAACAACAACAGCCCTAACCTGATGAGCTAAAAAGAGAGAGAGAATATCTGTACATGGACATTATTTTACCATCACATCTGTTCATATACACTGGAGTTTCTAAATGATAATTTAATACAATAAATAAAAAAGAATAAACTTTGGAAGAAAATATAAAATTACCTCAATTTGAAGATATGATTGCTATGTTGGAAACCCATAGGAATCAACCCATAACCTGTTAGGATTTTAACAGGATAGAATTTTATATATAAATATCAAATATTTTTATACTTACAAACCAAAACCAAACTTATTACCATTGAATCAATTCCAACTCATAGAGACCCCATTGGATTTCCAAGGCTGTAAATATTTTAGGAGCAAACTGCTTCATCTTTCTTCTTCAGAGAGACTGATGTGTTTGAACCACTCTACCACCAGAGCTCCTTTTATACTTACAAGCAACACATATTTAGAAAATTATATTTTAGAAAATGTTGGAATTAAAATTGTAATAAAATAAATAAATAAGCCAGAAATAAAATATGTACATAATCTTTAAAGAGAACATTATCATATGTTATTTAAAAATAACAAAAAACAATTTTACAAATGAAAGTGTTTTATTCTTGGGATAGGAGATTCAAATATTTTAAAGTTATTACTTCTCCAAGTTGATCTAAGAATATTAGACCCAGAAGACAGTATAATCCCTTTTTGTATCACAACAGCTTAAAAAAAAAAAAAAAAAAAGCAGCTGTGGTAGTTCAGTTTGTGTGTCAACTTGGCTGGCTAGGCCTGGTTGAGTGGTTGGGCAGCTGGTGGTAGTTATTCCCCATGATGAGACTGG
>NW_006922081.1:679987-684310 GCF_000298275.1 Orycteropus afer afer | reverse complement strand
GGTTGGGCAGCTGGTGGTAGTTATTCCCCATGATGAGACTGGCAATCAACTCCATGGTGGGATCTACCACAAGCAGCTGAGTAGCTGCTTTAGGGGATGTGGTCTGCTTTCAGTATATAAGGAGAAGCCTTGGGAATGGTCTCTAGCTTATGGCACGCTTGAACCCTGCATGTAGTCATGTCGTTTTTCAGCAGTCTGCCATATCTGCCAACATTGGGACTTACAATGGACTTGAATTAATGGCCTGCCATGTGGTTTGTAACAACAGGACTGTGCCTTTTTACTTGTCATCCATGGGCCTGTTAGCCTCAGCAGCCAGTAGCTGTCTGAGTGAAGAGATGCCTCTAGCTCCAGTGGTCCAGGAGCAAGAGGCAGGGCTGAAGCCCAAGGTTGCAGGGCTTTCACAAAGCCCCTAGAGCCTGGCACTTTGAATTTAAACTTAAAGACTCCAAACAGAGAGAATAAACTCCTGTTTGTTAAAGTCATCCCATGTATAGTATATTCCTATCAGAGCACCACTAGGTAACCAGAACAACAGCTAGAATAAGAAAATTTTGTTTGACAGTCTGAAATAACCCTGACCCTTAAAGTCAAGACAAAGCTGGATACAATCAGGCACAGGTCAAACATATCCCCTTTTCCAACTTCTCCACCATTTCTGACACCAACTTTCTTCTCATGGCATTCTCTCTGTATTAGGTTTGATAATACATTGCAGTGGTCACAAAGAACTCGTGGAAACAACATGACTGCAATAACAACTTTAGTAACAGAGAAGGATATAAGGAAAACTATAGACAGAAAGAAAGGTGTGCAAAGGAAGAGGTTTGGGAGAAGTCTAAGCATGAGGCTTCACTGTCTAAAAGGAAACCCATTTACCTTTTCTGAAATTCAATATTCATCCTAAACCATCAGGAAAATTCCAAGTACAAAATTCAATGACATCACTTACTGGGCTCAGCTTTTGGTCACTCTTCTCAGCTCTAAGCTGGGGATCAGTCTTTTTACTCTGCTGCAACCACCAGGATCTGTTCACTATCTCTTCTTCTGACACCATTGCAGCACCTTCCTCCATCATTGTTGTTCACTCAGACTGGGAGGGTTGTAGTGCAGGGACCTATTTTCAAAAGATCATAAATCACCATCTGAGCCTCTGTGTACTAGGGTTGTATTAATCACTAAGCAAGACCTATAAAATGATGAGGCTTCAGAATCAGAATCAAAAGGCCAAATTGCTTTTCTAGTAAGATGATTCAACACCACACTTCAATTGAAAATAAATAGAGAAACTGCAGAACTAAACATACCTAACATACCTTTATAGGTGAAAAGTAAGTTAAGAGGACTTGTTCCACTAGTTATCAGAAATTACTACAAATCTATAATAATTAAAACAATGTGTTTTATTGCAGAAATAGATGATGAGAGTCTACTCTATAACTCACTGCCATCAATTTGAATCTGGCTCACAGTGACCCCTCCTTGGGTGACTGAAGCGGTATCACTATGGAAGTAGATTGCCCAACCTTCCTTCCAAGGAGTGCCTGGTGGGTTTGAACCACCAGGCTTCTGTTAGCAGTCACATGCCTTAGGCACTATGCCACCAAAGCTCCCAAATGACTAGAGTAGAGACTACAAAATTTAACAAATGCTTACGTGGAATCTTTTTTTATGACAGTGTTGGCATTGCATATAAGAAAAACAAACAACAGTGACTGTTCAATACATTGTTGAAGAATAATTGCTGAAAAATTTACATTTGGAAAAACAAAATTCTCACTGCTATACTTTATATATTTATTAAAATAATGACAATGTGGACTGTAGATCTACATGCCAAAGCAAAACTATTTAAAACATTAGAAGACAATATGGAAAGACAAATGTCTTTTTGTGATAAGTGTATGAAAGGATTTCTTAGGACACAAAATACTTGAGCATTAAAAAACAAAACAAAACAAAACAGCATAAATTGCTCTATATTAAAACTAAGATCATCTATTTATAAAAAGGCATAATAAATATCCTAAAAAGATAAGGTATAAAAATAAAATATATAATTTCAACATATAACTTCCATTATACAATATAAGAAAATACAAATGGCCAATAAACATGGCTAAGATTTTTAAATTATTAAATAAGAAGGTAATAACCCATTAATGTATTCTTACCATATGTACTAGATTGACTTTCAGATATTCAAATTTCCAAACAATTTTACTCCCAAACATTTTTGTCATTTTCTTGATATAGTTTTGATATTCTTTCACTTTATCATCTTTTGCACTAGGTCTTCTTAGTATTATGTATTCTAATGATCAAAGGCCAGACATAAATATCACCTCCTCAAAATTTCCCCTTAAGGGAAAATTAGTCATCTGGAAATCTGATAAACATAAATATAAAAAGTGAATATTCCAAATATAGGCAAATATATGGAGCTAAACAATAGCCTAATCCTAATTTAAGGAGCTAAAAAGAGAGAGAAAATTAAGCCTAAATGTACTGAAAAAAAAATAATAATAATAACAAAGATCAGAGCATAAATGAATGAAATAGGGAATAAACAAGAGAATGAATAAAACAGAAACTATAAGTTGGTTCTCTGAAAAAACTAATAAAGTCAACAAAACTTTGGTTGACGTGATAAAGAAAAAAAAATGAGAGAACATACAAATAACTAATATAATAAATGAAAGTGAAGACATTACAACTGACTACAAAAATGGCATGGAGGCAACATCATCTGACCTCCTCTAACCTCAGCAAGGGGAGACAGAATCACCATCAACAGCCCAAAGCTTATTCTTATGTGGCTTGACATACCACCAACCTATTTGTAATTCTGATACCAGTCATCCCTCCCATGGCACTCACTATTTCTCTGCTGTGTTTGATAATTCACTGCAATGGCCACACACAATGCACAGATAATACTCACCATGTTAGGGTTTATTAGGGAAGTAACAGTGTACAGTACACATTCAGGAATGCTCTCAGGATACAATTCTTCCATCAGGATAGTCTCCCCTCTGCTGTGCCCACAGCTATGCTTCTCTGGCCCTTGGCCTCTCAGCTTGGGCCACTTGTCCCATTTGAGCAAGTGTTACAAAACTCTTTAGCTCTGCAAATAGGTACATCTAGGTGCACACCAATCTGCCATCAAGACGTCTTGCTCCATGGGATGGCAACCCCACTGCTCTGTCTCTTGAATATTTTTTTTTCCTCAGCCTGGTTATTTCATCTGGGTCATCTCTCCCAAGAAGGTCTAATGCAGGAATCTCCTGCATTAGTCCAAGTATATGCTTCACTCCATCTCAGGCTATTTTCTCTTGATGGCAGTGACATCCTCCTTTCTGCCTCTAGGAAGGCTCATTTTAAGCTTGGTAGAGTGACACAACTAACCAATCCCAATGTTAGAGTTCCATGTACCTTATTTGTAGGGCCACATCCAGTAATCTTTTGGGAGTAACAAACTATGGCTAGAAAAGCCATACCACACTGACTCAATAGATATAAAAAGGACCATAACACAATATAAGAAGAAGTTGTTGCCAAAAATTAAATATATTAGGTGAAATGGACAAATACTTAGAAACATAATCTACCTAAAGAAAAAATAAAAATCTCAACAGACCATAACAAATGAAGAGATAAGTCAATAATCAACAACAACCCAAAAAATACTGAACCAGATAACTGCATTGGAGAACTCTAATTCTTTAAACCTTTAAAGAATTGACATAAAATTTGCTCAAATTATTCTAAAAAGCAGAGGAGGAAGAAATACTCTCTTTCTATGAGGCCAGTATTACCCTGATAGCAAAGCCAGACAAAGACACTATAAGAAACGCCAAAGAACTACAGACAATATCCTTTACAGATACAGATGTAAAAGTTCTCAACCAAGTACTAGTGATCTACTTCCAATAATAATTAAATAAGAGAATTATACACTATAACCAAGTGGGATTTATTCCAGGGATGCAAGGATGGTTCAACATTAGAAAACCAATTAATGTAATATACCAAATTATTAGAACAAGAAGAATTAGAAAAAGAAGAATATGATCATCTCAACTGATGCAGAAAATATGTTTGATAAATTCTGGCACCCTTTCATTAAACAAAAAATAATAAAAATAAGACTGAAATAGAAAAGAAATTCTTTAATATGATTAAAGGCATTTATGAAAAACAAACAGCCATTTTCATATTCAATGGAAAAAAACTAAAAGACTGAAAGGTTTTCCCTTGTGATGAAATAAATAAACAAACAAGAATGCCAACTCTCAGCACTCCTATACAATGTACTAGACA
>NW_006922081.1:673851-679887 GCF_000298275.1 Orycteropus afer afer | reverse complement strand
ATATATATATTCAAATTGTGAAGAAAGAAATAAAACTATCCCTAGTCACACAAGATGCAATGCCATATATAGAGAGAGAATTACAAAAAATCACAAGAAAATTTTAAGAACTGATTAAGGAATTCAGTAAAGTTACAGAATATAAGATCAGCACACAAAAATAAGTTGTATTTTTGTAAAACAACAATGAGCAATCAGAAAAGAATGTTAAGAAAACAATTACATTTAAAATAGTGTTTGTTACTGCTATTAGTTACTGTTGAGTTGATTCTGACTCATGGTGACCCAGTGTGCAGAGAATAACTGCTCCAAAGTGTGAAGGCCCTTCTTTCACACTGAGGGAGAGGAGGCTCTGGATTGGGATGCCACCACTCTTTCTAATGGCTCTTGATTTCACCCCATAATTCAAGCAGGTTGGGCTCTGTCTTCACTTAATGGAGTGTCACAAATGATTGAAAAATGAACCAAAGCAAAATAAATAAATAAAGGGAATTTAAAAAGAAGAAGAAGAAACCTCCATCATCTGGTGGACAAAACTATTAGTGAGAGCCCTTACTTCTGACTGAGAGTCCAGAATCAAAGGGCTTCAATGGGAAATTCTACCAGATATTTATAGAAGCAGCACAAATCTTTTTAAAACTTTTCCAAAAAAATAAAAGAGAACAGAATTCTCTATAGCTCATTCCATGAGGCTAGCATTACCCTGATAATTAAATGAGACAAAGAAAAGAAAACAACAGACCAAAATTCCTGATAAATATGATTGTAAAAATCCTCAACAAGATACAAGCAAATCAAATACAAAAGTATATTAAAATTATTATACCCCAAGACCACATGTAATTTTCTCAGGAATGCAAAGGTAGTTCAACACTAGAAAATAATTTCTTGTAATATTCCATATGAATAGAGAAAATAACAATAATAATAAAAACATGTGAACATCTTAAACAGGAACAGTCTTAAGAAGGCTTTGACAAAATACAACACCATTTCATACTAAAATCATTTAACAATATAGAAATAGAAGGGAAATTGCAGAATTAAAAAAAAAAAAAAAGCATTTATGCAAAACCCACAGCCAACATCAAACTCAATTGAAAAAGACTGAGATCTTTCCCCTTAAGATCAGGACCAAGACAAGGATGCCTACCATTCCTACAACTACTATATCTTGTCCTGGAAATTCTAGCCAAAGCAATTAGCCAAGAAAAAGAAACAAAAGTAATCCAAATTGGTAAGGAAGAATAAAAATTGTTCATATTTACAAATGACATGTTCATGTATATAGAAAACTGAACTAAATCCATTGCCATTGAGTTGATTCTTTAGTAATAGGATAGGGTAGAATTGCCATACAGTTTCCAAGGCTGTAAATCCTTGTGGAAGCAGGCTACTTCATCTTTCTCTCACAGAGTGGCTGGTGGTTTCAAACCACTGACTCTTTGGTTAGCAGTTAAATTCTTTAAGTACTGGACAACCAAATCTCCTTATATACAGAGAACTCTCCAAAAAAATCCACTCAAGAGTTAGTAGAGCTAAGAAATGAATTCAGAAAAGTATCAGGATGCAAAGTCACTGAATAATCAGTAGAATTTTATACCTCCGTAACAAGCAGTCTGAATTGAAATTAAAGAAACAATCAAATAAATTAAGGACATAATTTACAATAACATCTAAAAGAACAAAGTATCTAGGAATTAATCTGACTGGAGAGGGGACAGACCTGTATACAGAAAACTATAAAATATTACCGAAAGAAATTAAAGAGGATCTTAATGAATGGAAGAACATTTCATGTTCATGAATTGGACTACTTAATGTTGTTAATGTGTCAAAACTAACTAAAGCAATGTATAAAAAATCAATGCAATCTACACAAAATTTCCAAAAGTCTTCTTTGCAGAATTGAAAAAGCCAGTCCTTAAATTTATGTAAAACTGCAAAGAGCCCTGAATACTAAAGCAATTTTCAAATGGATTAAGAGACCACAATAGGAGACTCTCACTTTCCAATCGCAAGATATCTATAAAGCTACAGTAATCAATATAGCCTGGTACTGGTATAATCATGGATATGTAGATCAATGGAATAGAATTCAGAGTTTAGAGTTAGGCATACTCATCTGTGGTTATTTTATCATTAATAAGGGTACTAAGTCAATCAAAAAGGGAAATAATTTTCTGTTTAGTAAATGGTTCTGGGGCAACTCAATTTCCACATGCAAAAGAATGGGGTTGAATCCATACCTCACACTAAAAACAAAAAAGGAACAGAAAATAGATCAAAGTACTGAATGTTCAAACTCTAACCATAAAACTCTTAGAGGAAAATAAAGGGTCATACTTCAGGACTTAGCTTTCACCAACAGATTCTTTGATAATGACACTGAAGTACAAGCAACAAAAGACAAAATAGATAAACAGAGCCTCATTAAATTGAAAAAAAAAAAAACTTCTGTACATCAAAGGACTTCATTAATACAGTGAAGAAACAACCTACAGGCTGGGGGAAAATTATTGTGAAATATATTCAATAAGGTTTCAATATCCAGAATATATATGTAATTCATACACAATTTAACAACAAAAACAAACAACTCAATCAAAAAACGGGCAATGGATCTGAACAGACAATTCATGAAAGAGAATATACAAATGGCCAACAAGCATATAGAAAGATATTCAATGTCATTAGACATTGTCGTTATGTGCCGTCAAGTCAGTCCCGACTCATAGCGACTCCTCCTTGGGTTTCTGAGGCAGTATCACTACAGAAGTAGGATTGCCCAACCTTCCTTCCGAGAAGTGGTTGGTGGGTTTGAACCGCCAGACATTAGGGAGATGAAAATTACAAACACAATGAAATATCACTTCCCTCCTAAGACATAAATAAATAAGGAAAATAACAAATATTGTCAAGAATGTGGAAAATAGGAACCTTCCTCCACTACTGGTGGTAATGAAAAATGGTACTGCTGCTCTACAAAACAGTTTGGCAGTTCCTCAAAAAAGATAAACATAGAGCTACCATAAAACCCAGAAATTTCACTCTTATATAATACCGGATTGCCTTGAACTCAGGGGCATAAACATACAAATGCATATCAATGTTTATCGCAATGTTACTCACAATAGCCAAAAGGTGGAAACAATCCAAATACTAATAGATAAATAAAATGTGGTATATGTATATACAATAGGATGTTATTCTGTCATGAGGAGAAATTAAATCCTAATATATCTCACAACATGTATGAAACTTAAAAGCATTTTGCTGAGTGAAATAAGTCAATCACAAAAAGGAAATATTTTTTGATCTCACCAGTAAGAAACACCTAGAACAGGCAAATATAAGAAGACTAGAGTTTAATAAGGAGCTCTGGTAGCATAGTGCCTAAGGCACTTGACTGCTAACCAGAAGGCTGGCAGTTCAAACCCACCAGCCACTCCTCGGAAGGAAGATGGGGCATCTACTTCCGTAGTGACACTGCCTCAGCAACCCAAGGAGGGGTAGTTATGAGTCAGGTCCGACTCGACGGCACATAACAACAACAACAACAACAACAACAGAGTTTAATAATGGTTTCCAGAGGTGGGAGATACTGGGAAAGGGGAGAGTCATTGTTTAGGTGGCATTGAGTTAGGTGGAAGGTAGAGGTGCATACTGGTGATGGTAACACAATGTGATTGATGTAACTGGCCTTACTGAACTGTATACATGAAAAATGTTGAAATGCAAAATGTGGTGCTATCTACATTTTTTTTCACAAAAATCTAATTTCTAACAAAAATTATGTGAAATATAAGAGAATCGAAGATGCTTATTAGGCTTTTTTTCTTTCTTTTTTTGATGTGAGTAACTACAAGAATGCAATTTCTATTAAATGGAAGAAGAGGTAAAATTTGGAAAGTGAATGTTGAGGGAGTCAACAAAGGCAGGGAGCTAAGTTTTAGGCATATTATTTTTGAGTTTCCTATTAGACAGCCTAATGGAAATGCCAAGTAGCAGGAAGATGTATGATTATATAGAATGGTCTAGGTTTATATACAAACTTGGAAATGGTCAGTGTATAATCAAATTTGACACTGGATGAGTTTTTCAAAACTATAGAGTGTAAGTAGTAGAAAGTAAGTTTGAGTAAACTAAAAAGACAAACAAATAAGCATGCCCTTCAGAAGTCTGGAAGATGAGGAGGAACTAGAAATGAAGAGTTAGAGAAGAGACTCACAGTAAAATGAAAAGAAAACTAAAATTCGAGTTTCTTGGAAACTAAATAAAGAATGGGGAGCTCTCGTAGCATAGTGGGTAAGGCACTTGACTGCTAACCAGAAGGATGGTGGTTCAAACCCACCAGCCATTCCTCGGAAGGAAGATGGGACAATCTACTTCCGTAGTGATACTGCCTCGGAAACCCAAGGAGGGGTCGCTATGAGTCAGGTCTGATTTGATGGCACATAACAACAACAGCAACAAGTGAAGAATGAGTAAAAAGGAGGAAGAAATAATGAAATATTGCAAATATAGTTGCAGTTCAAAAATAAAAGTGTGGACAATAAGGTCAGAAAACAATATTTAAAGGGATAAAGGAATCTGAGGATCGCAATAGGTATAGAAGAACATAATAAAAATAATCCCTAAGGTCCCAAAGCAGAGAAGTATGGCAAAGCTGCACTGGGAGGAGCAATAATTACATTCATATTAAGAATTCTTGATATATAGCATACACAAGTAAATTCATTTTAATATCTGAAATAGATTTCTCTAAAGTTTCATATGTCATACAATGAGATTAGATAGATGATAGTTATAGATAGGTAGGTGGGTAGGGAGAAAGATAGATACAGATACAGATATAGATATACAGTGAAACCTGTGAAAGCCATAACTCAAGGCAAGTACTTGGTTTTTTCAGGTCCTACAACTTTTCCACCTTTGACAGGGTGCAATTTAACACTTTTTTATAATATCTATTAGTGGAAAGAATGTGTGTTTTCCTTTTCTGATAGGTTCCCAGTTTACACAGGTTCCAGTTTTGCAGATTTGACCACATACACACATACATACATGTCTGTATATATATATATATATATATATATATATATATATATATATATAGTGTGTGTGTGTGTGTGTGTATACATGTATATGTGTGTGTGTATATATATGCTTCAATGCCTAAGGCATTTGACTGCTAACTCAATGGCCACTCTATGGAAGAAAGGTGGAGAAATCTGCTTCTGTAAAGATTGATTACATTGGAAACCCAATGGTTGTCACTATGATTCAGAATTGACTTCATTACAGTGGGTTATATATATATATATATATATATATATATATATATATATACACCAAAACATGAATTTTGGATAGAAAGATGATAGCTTTGTGGAACAGAACAGCATAAGGTTGATTCCCAGAACGTGGGTATTAATTATATCCCCAGTTTTGCATTTATCCATTATTTCTGACACCAGCCCCCCACACAGCACTCTTTCTCTCTGATATTAGCCACCCAGAGCAAGGGCAGACTTTCCAAGCTAATAGGACATTTTCCTTAAATTTTTTTAATTCACTAGAACAGCTAGACAACTCAGGGATGCCCGAAGTAGCAAGCAGGAAGAGCAGGAGAAAGGGGTTTAAAAGCCAGGAAGCCAGAGAAAAGAGCAGTCAACCGAAGGGATTAGGTGAGGAGTTGCAACTCAGGCCCGCCCAGAGTAGCAGGCTGGAAGAGCAGGAGGAAGGGAATAAAAAGTCAGGAACCCAGACAGAGGAGCAATCAGCCCCAGGGACAACTCAGGGATGCACAAAACAGCAGGGCAGAAGAGCAGGAGAATGGGGTTAAAGTCAGGAAGCCAGACAGAGGTACAGTCAGCCACAGGGACCCAGTTGGGGGTGATACGAGAGGTCTCCAACAGCAAGACAAACTTGTCTGTTAGTTTGTCCTACTGTGGTGACATGTAGACTTGAGTTTTGAGGCTGAGCCTCTGGTGTTTAAAACCCAGCGAGTGCACCTGGTGCACAGGTAATAGC
>NW_006922081.1:664024-670966 GCF_000298275.1 Orycteropus afer afer | reverse complement strand
ATTGACATGGTGGCTGCGATGATGGGCTCAAGTATAGCAGGGATTGTGGGGCTGGTGCGGGATCGGGCAGTGTTTCGTTCTGCTGTGCATGGGGTCGCTGTGAGTAGGAAACAATTTGACAGCACTTAACAACAACAACAACAGAACTGCTTAGAAACTCAATGAAGATACTATACTTACAACTACCAGTTTTATTATAGTAAAAGGATATAAAACATTATCATCATAAAATGGAGATTCATGGGTAAGCTCTGGGAAGGGTCCCAACATTGATTTGCGTGTCTCACAGAGGCCCTTTTACAGACCAGCATGCTCAGTGAGCTTTCATATTATAGGCTTGTCTTGCCCTGTCATGTATCATAGACTAAATCAAGCCTCCTTAGTTTAGTTGATATTTGTCTCCCCTGACTCTTTTCTGGCCAGGCAAGCCCCTATTTGCCAGCACAAATTCTTAGTGTGGTCTGGAAGTCCTAGACCAAGGCACTCCAGTTATGTCAAGGGTTATTTCTCCAGAGCCAAGGACAAAGGCCACCTTAGTTAGAGTAAGAGCTCTGGTAGCATAGTGCCTAAGGCACTTGACTGCTAACCAGAGGCTGGTGGTTCAAACCCACCAGCCACTCCTCGGAAGGAAGATTGGCCAATCTACTTGCATAGTGATACTGCCTTGGAAACCCAAGAAGGGGTCACTATGAGTCGGGTCCAACTTGACAGCAAACAACAACAGTTAGAGTAAAAGTAAGTTTATTCCACAGATAGGACTTTTTGTTGTTGTATAAAAGTGTATCTATCAGTTGAACATAAATGCATCCAGTTTTGACAATGAAAATCATGAGTTATTTTAACAGAGAGAATTTGATAGAGGATATTAGCTACATAGGCATTAAGAATATGCTGAAACTATCTAAACTTAGAGGAGGAATTTTAAACTCTGTGTTCAAAATTCTGAAGTTTTGGACAATTGATGCTATAAAACTGGCAAGTTAGGCTGGTTCTAGGAGAGCTAAAATAATCTGGAGGCAAACAATAATTACTGTATAGACGAAGGGAAGCTTCTGGGCTATGCTCACCAAAAAAAAAAAAAAAAAGTAAAATAAAATAAAGACTATCCCTTGTAAATCACTAGCACATTATTGATTAATGGACATGATATAAAATGTATATTGTAAGTCCTCTGTTTATAAAATCAGTCTTTTAACTCTTAAAATAACATAATAGTAAAAACTCCAAAAAGTTTCATGACATAGATCTCTAAATTTACCAGATAAACCCAAACCCAGTGCCATATAATAAAGTTATATTAATGGCAATTATTTCTTAATGGAAATTTCAGTATATACCCATTTATCCAAAAATAATCAGGAAATTGGGTCTCTTGGTTAATTAAACATTCTTAGTAATTGACATTTGTCAAATATATCATACATGGATTAACAGTGTTCAAAGAGCTAGAATAAAATAACATTCACTTGACATCAGAATTATAACTCTAAGTTTTTTACTAGCTGTATAATTCTGATTCTATTCAAAATACACCAGTTTTCATACATAACTTGAAGTATTCTACACAATAACAACACACATTATAACCCCAACTCATTCCACATGGAATAGAGAATACCAAATACAGCATGTAAATAATAATTAATACTTTTGAGTACTTACCTCATGCTAGGCTCTGATTGAAGAACTTTACATACATTAATTACTTAATTTTCATAAAATTCCTTTGAATTATATTCTGGCATTATCGCTTATTCACAAATGAGAAAAATTGAAGTAAAGGAAAGTTAAGTAGCACTCTTACGATTTCACAGAAATAGTTTGGCAAGGATTTGAATCTAGGAAATGGACTATTTTCTTACTATTACAAAATAGTATATATTTTAAGATGCAAGTAGGCAAAACATAAGGAAATACAAGCAATCCCATTTTCATTATAATTATTTCTGAAGTAAGGAGAAACTGTCAGAGGATTTCAATAATCTTCAAAAACTAATTGCTGTGATAGAAAAAAAAAATGTAATATGAATTTCCATGTTGAATGAAAAGGTATTTTTTTCATTTGGAGTTAACTTAACCATGAGTTCAAGTAGGTATAGGTCAGAAGAAAAAAGATGTTATGATAATAACTAGAAAGATTTTTTGTCACATCATTATCTCTTTGTCTTTAGTAAAGAAGTTATCCTGAAAATCATTACTAACCTTAAAGAAGAAAAAAAAATTCACAATATTTCTTATTCAAAAAAGAAAAAAAAAACTGACAAAGAATAAAACTTAGTATGGATTAAACATACATTAGTCATTACTGAAGGGTAAAATCAAGAATGTTAGAATTGGCATCATTTATGCTCATTGATTTTCTTTTCTTTTTCTTTTATTAAAACAATTTATTATTTTTATTGAAGTATACTTGAAATACAATAAACTGTGTATTTAATATACAATTTGATAAGTTTTAACATATGTATGTATTCTGAATATGCCTACATAATCATAATGATGAACAAATATATTGTACTTAAAAGCTGTAATCTTTTATAATACACTCATGCTATATTTCTTTTCCTGAGAACAACTGACTTGCTTTTTGTCACTACATACTGGTTTGCATTTTCTAGAATTTTATATAAATATAGTCACATAATTCACCATTTTATTGTACTTTGTCCGTTTTTGGTACTGTGATGGCTTTTGTGCTGCTGTGATTCTGAAAGCTCTGCTACCAGTATTTCAAATACTAGCAGAGTCACTTATGATGGAGTGGTTTTATCAGAGCTATGAGAATAAAATGGAGTAGGAAGAAAGAGTTGGTAATCTACTTTTGAAAAAAAAAAAAAAAAGTCAGGAAAAACCTTATGAAGAGCAGCAGAACAGTGTTTAATATAGTGCTGAAAACTATCCTGAAAGTCTCTCATGCTGGAAGGCACTAAACATATGACTGGTGAAGAGTGTCTTCCTCAATGTAGAGTAAACAACAATGATGTAGATGGAATAAAGTTTTTTGGACATTCTTTCATTGATGTGGTGTGACTCAAAAAAAGAAGACACAGCTGCAAACATCCATTAGTAATTGTAATTGTAAATGTGTAAAGTACAAAGAATGAATCAAGGAAAATTAGAAGTCATCAAAAATGAAATGAAATGCTTGAATATAGATATCCTAGGCATCAGTGAGGTGAAGTAGATTGGTATTGTCCATTTTTAATGAGATAATCCTGTGTTCTACTATTCTGGGAATGACAAATTGAAGAAGAATGGTTCACATTCCTTGTCAAAAGAATATTTCAAGATCTATCTAATGTTCTCAGTGATAGGATAATATCCATAGGCTTACAAAGACAAGTTAATATGAATATTGTTGAGAATTTAAGCACCAATCACTAATGCCAAAGAAGAAGAAAGTGAAGATTTTTACCAACTTCTGCATTCTGAAATTGATCATACCTGCAATCAAGTTGCACTGATAGTTACTGATGATTGGAATACAAAAGATGGAAAATATTATAAAGAGGATCAGTGGTTGGAAAATGATTTTGGTGATAGAAACTACACCAGAGATCACGTTATAGACTTTCACAAGATTGTAAATCTTTATAAAAGCAGATTGTCACATTTTTTCTCATTTTTCTTATGAGCAGGCAAATACATCCTTAGATCTCCTCTGCTCCCCGCCTACTCTGTAATGGAAGTCAACTGCAAGCCAGAAGCGAGACCTCAGTGATGTAATCTGTACAGTCAGCTCTGAAATGGTAAGAAAGGAGGGTAGAGAAGGGTGTAGAGTGGTCCTTGAACAGCAAATAGACTTAACAGGACTGGTAGAGTGGCAGCTTCTTTCACTTACATTTTTTAAAAAGAACTGATACTTTGTTCATACCTCATTTAAAAAAAAAAAAAAAGAAACAAAGAAAAAAGGAAAAGAAATAATTCTTGTAGAGTCAGTATCAACTCATAGTGACCTTTTAGGACAGAACTGCCCCATAAGGTTTCCAAGGTTATAATATTTATGGAAGCAGACTGCCATATCTTTCTCCACCTGGTGGAATTTATCTTTTGGTTTGCACCCCAGAACTTTAACCACTGCATGACCAGATCTCCTTTCTTTGATTATATGAACTTGTAATCTATGAATTACATAACAAATAATAATCTAAAATACATAAACATCACTAAATAAGTCACTTCATTTGCTTGTATAGCACAACTCAAGTAAGAAAAATAGTTGCAAACATCAATTAATAATCAGAACGTGGAATGTACAGACTAGAAATCTAGGAATATTAGAAGCTGGAAATGGAATGCATAAAGTTCAATATATGGGCATTAATGAGCTGACATGAACTGAAAATGGCCATTTTGAATCACATAGTCATATGGTCTACTATGATGGAAATAATAAATTGAGGAGGAATGCCGTCACATTCATAATCAAAAAGAACCTTTTGAGATCTATCCTGAAGCACAATGTTTTCAGTGATAAGATAATATCCATATACCTACAAGGAAGACCAAGATGCTCTAGTGGGGTGGTGGATAAGGCATTTGGCTGTTAACCTGAAGGTCTGCGGTTCAAAACCACAAGCTGCTCTGAGAAAGTAAAATGGGGTAATCTACTTCTGCAAAGATTTACAGCCTCGAAAACCCCATGGGGGTCACCATGAGTCAGAATTGACTTGATGGCAATGAGTTTAGTTTTGGAGTTACAAGCAAGACTACTTAATATAAATATTATTCAAGTTTATGTGCCAACCACTAAAGCCAAAGATGACAAAACTGAAGATTTTATAAATTTCTATACTCTGAAATAAACCAAATATGTAATCAAGATGAATTGATAATTACTGGTGATTAGAATGTGAAAATCAGGAACGAAGAAGAATAGGTAGCTGGAAATTATGGCATTGGTGATAGAAATGATGTGCAGAGACCACATGACAGCATTTTGAAAAACTAACAACTTATTCATTGCAACTATCTTTTTCAAGAATATAAATAGTGATTATACACATTAAATTTTCCAAATGGAATACACAGGACTCAAATTGACTACATCTATGGAAACAGCAGCAGAAAGTGAGTGAGTGTGTGCCTGGAGGCAGGTCATGGTAAGCCAGTCCTGGGAGCAGCAGAAGGCAAGTGTTTATGACCCAGGGGCAGATTGGGTAAGCAAGCAAGATGGGGAAGACCAGGAAATGAGAAGAGCAGTTTGGAACAGCTAAGGGAAACAAACTTTTATGTTTATTTGGCCTATTGTGGTGGCCTGAGGGTTACTGTGAGGCTGGAGGCTATGCCACCAGTGTTTCAAATGCCAGCAGAGTTACCCACGGTGGTTAGGTTTCAGTGGAGCTTCCAGACTAAGACAGACTCAGAAGAAGGAAGAGGCCATCCACTTCTCAAAGATTTGGCCAGTGAAAACTTTATGAATAGCAGTGAAGCACTGCAAAACCTTATGAATAGTCCTGAAACATTGTGTGATATAGTGCTGGAAGAGAAGCTCCTTAGGTCAGAAGGCACTCAAAATACGACTGGAGAAGGGCTGCCTCCTTAGAGTAGAGATGACTTTAATGATGTGGATAGAGTAAAGCTTTCAGGACCCTCATTTACTAATGTGGCATGTCTCAAGATGAGAAGAAACAATGGCAAAAATCCATTAATAATCAAAACATGGAATGTACAAAGTATGAATCTAGGAAAATTGGAAGTTGTCAAAAATGAAATGGAATGCATAAATATCCATCTCCTAGGCATTAGAGAGCTGAAATGGACTGGTTTGGGCCATTTTGAATCAGATAACCATATGATCTACTACACTGGGAATGACAAATTAAAGAAGCATGGCATGGCATTCATCATCATAAAGAATGATCAAGACCTATCCTGAAGTACAATGTTGTCAGTGATAGGATGATATCCTTATGCCTATGAGGAAGACCAGTAAATACTACTATCATTCAAAATTACACACCAACCACCAAAGCCAAAGATGATGAAATTGAAGATTATTACCAATGTCTGCAGTCTGAAATTGATGAAACATGAAATCAAGATGTGCTGATTATCACTGGTAATTGGAATGTAAAAGTTGGAAACAAAGAAAAATCACTGGTAGTTTGAAAATATGGCCTTGGTGACAGAAATGATGCTGGAGATCACATGATAGAATTGTTCAAGACCAACAACTTATTCCTTGCAAATACCATTTTTCAACAACACAAATAGCAGCTATGCTATTATTAACACAATAGCAGCTATGCATGGTCTTCACCAGAAGGAGTACACAGGGATCAGATGACACATCTATGGCAAGAGGCCACAGAGAAGCTCAACATCTTCAGCTGAAACAAGGCAAGGAGCTGATTGTGCAACTGCCTATCAGCTGCTCATAGGCAAGCTCATTTTGAAACTGAAGACACTTAAAAGTAATCCATGAGAGCCAAAATAGGACCTTAATTACAACTGTGGGATGGCATCAAGGACATCATTCATGAAGAAAGCTAAAGGTGATTAAAAAGACAGGAAAGGGGAGTTCCGGCAAGATGGCGGACTAGGCACAAGGACTGCACAGACAATCTTCAACAAAGAAAAGGGAAACCAATTAACACAGACACAGAAGATAATCTTGGACCCCTGAACCTTGAAGGGAAGGATACAAAAGTGGACCAAACCCCAACTAGCAGAAGAATTTGCTTGAAAATACCAAAAAAGGAGACACACGGAGCTGCGGTCTGACAGCGGACTGAGCGAGCCTGACAGCACAGACGACATGGCTTGGAGATTCCCGAGTGGTGGTAGGACCTAAGAATTAACTCAAAAATCACCCTACTAGCCAGGGACTGCATGAAAGACTGTGCACGGTGGCTGGGGAACAAACGGAGAAGGTGAAGAGAAAGGTGGGCTGAGTTGTGGACTTTTGCCGGTCTGGAGGTGCCGCCATTTTGTAGGTTA
>NW_006922081.1:648306-659966 GCF_000298275.1 Orycteropus afer afer | reverse complement strand
TCACCCCCAAAAAAAAAAAAGAGTATCTCATAAAAAAAAAAAAGACAGGAAAGGAAGAAAAGACCAAAATGAATGTCAGAAGAGACTGAAACTTGCCCTTGAATGAAGAGTGGTTAAAGCAAATGGAAGAAATGACAAGATAAAAGATCTGAATAGAGATTTCAAAGAGCAGCTCAAGCAGAGAAAGCCATTTATTATAATGAAATGTGCAAAGACCTGGCATTAGTAAACCAAAAGGGAAGAATATGCTCAGCATTTCTCAAGCTGAAAGAACTGAAGAAAAAAATATAAGCCTCAAATTGCAATACTGAAAGATTTCATGAGCAATATGTTGAAGGATACAGGAAACATCAAAAGAAGATGGAAAGAATACACAGTCATTGTACCAAAAACAATTGGTCAATGATCATCCATTTCAAGAGGTGGCATATGATAAAGAACCAATTGTATTGAAGGAAGAACTCTAAGCTGCACTAAAGGAAGTGGTGGAAAACAAGGCTCTAAGAATTGATGGAATACCCATTGAGGTGTTTCCACAAATGGAGGCAGCACTAGAGGCACTAACTAAGCTATGTGAAGAGATTTGGAAGACAGCTGCCTGGCTAACATACTGGAAGAGATCCATCTTTGTACCTATTTCAAAGAAAGGTGATCCCACATAATGTGAAAATTATTGAAAGATATCATTGATATCACAGACAAGTAAAATGTTATTGAGGATAATTTAAAAAAGTTGCAGCAGTATATTGACAGAGAACCTCCAGAAATGCAAGCTGGATTCAGAAGGGGATGTGGAGCGAAGGACATCGTAGCTGATGTCAGATGGATCTTGGCTCAAAGCAAAGAATACCAGAACGATGTTTACTTGTGTTTTATTGACTATGCAAAGGCATTTGATTTTGTGGGTCATAACAAATTGTAGATAATATTGATAAGAATGGAAATTCCAGAACACTTAACAGTACTCATGAGGAAACTGTACATAGACCAGAAGACTGTGGTTTGAACACAACAAGGGGATACTGCATGGCTTAAAATCAGGAAGGGAGTGTGTCAGTGTTTTGTTTACCTAGTGTGACTCTGACAGAAATATACCATAAATGGCATGGCCTTAACAAACAGGAGTTTATTCTCTTATAGTTCAGAGGCTTTAAGTCCCAGTTCAAAGTGCCAGGCTTTAGGGGCTGGATGAAAGCTTCTCAGCCTTGGACTTCAGCTCTGCCTCCAGCTCCCAACCCACTGAAGCAAGAGGCTTTTCTTTACTCTCACAGCTGCTGGCTGCTGAGGCTGCCAAGGCCTGGGTTGACAAGTAAAACGGCACAGTCCTGATGTTACCAAACCACATGGCAGGCCATTAATTCAAGACCATTGTAAGTCTCCAGGTCAGCAGATTATGGCAAGCTGCTGAATGATGACATGGTTACATGCAGGGTCCAAGAGTGCCATAAGCTAGAGACCATTCCCCAAGGCTTCTGCTTATATACAGGAAGCAGACCACATTCCCTAAGGCAGCTACTCAGCTGCTCACAGTAGATTCCACCATGGAGTTGATTACCAGTCTCATCACGGAGAATACAACATCCAGCTGCCCAGCCACTCAACCAGGCCCAGCCAACTTGACACACAAACTGATCTACCACAGTCAGGATTGTATCCTTTCACCATACTTATTGAATTTGTATGCTGAGCAAATAGTTTGAGAAGCTGGAATATATGAAAAAAAACATGGCTTCAAGATTGGATGAAGGCTTGTTAATAATCTAAGATATGCAGACTATACAACTTTGCTTGCTGAAAGTGAGGATGACATGAAGCACTTACTGATGAAGTTTAAAGACTACAGTCTGCAATATGAATTACACGTCAATTTAAAGAATACAAAGATCCTCACAAGTAGAAAAATAAGCAGCACCACAATGAACGGAAAAAAGATTGTTCCTATAATCAACACCAATGGAAGCAGCAGTCAAGCTATGAAAAGACATATTGTATTGGGCAAATCTGCTGCAAGAGACTTCTTTCAAGTGATGAAGAGCAAAGATGTCTCCTTGAAGGCTAAGATACACCTAACCCAAGGCATGGTATTTTAAATCCTTCCTATCCATGTGAGAGCTGGACAATCAATAAGGAAAAAGAGTTGATGTTTTTGACTTGTGGTGTTGGAGAATAATGCTAAGAGTACCATAGTCTGCTGAAAGGACTAACAAATGTGTCCTGGAAGAAGTGCAACCAGAGTATTCCTTGGAAGCAAGAATGGCCAGATTTTGTCTCACCTACATTAGTCATGTTGTCAGAAGGATCCATCCCCTGGAGAAGGATATCATACTTGGTAAAGTGAAGGGTCAATGAAAAGAGGGAAGGCCCTCAGTGAGATGGATTGACATAGTGGCTGCAATGATGAGCTCAGATATAGCAAGGATAGTGAGGCTGGCACAGGACCGGGCAGTGTTTTGTTCTGTTGTGCACAGGGTCACTATGAGTTGGAGATGACTCGACGGCCCATAACAACAACAATGGAAAGAGACAATGGAGAAGATCAATATCATTAGTCAGCACAAGGTCAAAGGTAGACTGTGGAACAGACCATTGAGTGCTTATATGTAAGTTGAAGTTGAAGCTGAAGAAAATTAAAACAAGTACATGAGAGCCAGAACATGGCCTTGAATATATCTCACCTGAACTTAGACATAATTTAAAGAATAGATGTTATACATGGAACACCAATGATTGAAAACCAGACGAATTGTGGGATGATCTTAAGAACATCACACATGAAGAAAGCAAAAAAAAAAATCATTAAAAAGACTGAAGAAGAAGAAAAAACAAATGGATATCAGAAGAAACTCAGAAAATTGTTCTTAAATGAAGAACAATTAACAAAACTGGAAGAAATGAAGTAAAAGAGCAGAAAAGAAGATTTCAAAGGGCAGCTTGAGAAAACAGTGTAAAGTATTATAATAAAATGTGCGAAGAAATAGAGTTAGAAAATCAAAATGGAAAAAACATGCTCAGCATTTCTTAAGTTGAAAGAACTGAAGAAAAACTTGACGCCTCAAGTTGCATTATTGATGAATTCCATAGACAAAATATTGAATTATGCAGAAAGCATCAAAAGAAGATAGAAGGAAAATACAGAATCTCTGTACCAAAAATAAAAGATTGATGTTCAATTATCTTAGGAGGTAGCATATGATCAAGAACCATTTATATATTTCAACAAACAGATGTGTTACTGGAATGCTCATTTTATTATGCCAAGAAATTTGGAAGTCAGCTACCTAGCCAACCAAGTGGAAGAGATCTTTATTTGTGTTCATATATTTTTCCAAAGAAAAGAGATCCAACAGAATGTGGAAATTATCAAACAATGTCAATAATATCACACAGATGTAAACTTGTGCTGAAAATAATTCAAAAACATTTGCAGCAGTACATGAGGGACAGAGAGAAGTTCAAATTGGATTTAGAAGAGGACATGGAATGAGGGATATCATTGCTGTTGTGAAATAGATCTTGGCTGAAAGCAAATACCAGAAAGATATTCACCTCTGTTTTATTGACTATGCAAAGGCATTGGACTTTATGGATCATAACGAACCATGGATAACATTGCAAAGAATGGAAATTATGGAAAACTTAACTATGTTTGTGAGGAACCTTTACACAGCTCAAGAGGCAGTAGTTCAAATAAAATAAGGGGATACTGTGTAGTTTAATATCATAAAAGTTGTGTGTCAGAGATGTATCCTTTCACCATACTTATTCAATCTGTATCCTGAGCAAAAAATCTGAGAAACTGGACTATCAGAAGAAGAGCATCACATCAGAATTGGAGGAAGACTCATTAATAGCCTATGATATGCAAATTACACAACATTGCTTGCTCAAAGTGAAGAAGACTTGAATCATTTACTGATGAAGATCAGAGGCTACAGCCTTCAGTCTCAATTACACCTCAACATAAAATAAGCAAAAACCCTCACAACTGGACAATAAGCAACATCAGGATAAATGTTGAAAGGATTGAAAGATTTCATTTTACTTGGATCCACAATCAACACCCATGGAAGCAGCAGTCAAATCAGACAATGCATTATTACACTGGACAAATCTGTTGCAAAAGACCTCTTTAATTCATTAAAAAACAAAGACGTCACATTGAAGACTAAGGTGTGCCTGACTCAAGTCATGGTATACCCTGTAGCTTCATATGCATGTGAGACCTGGACAATGAATAAGGACCAGAGAGGAAATGATGCATATGAATTTGTTGTTTGGCTAAAATATTAAATGGGCTTCTACTATGGACTTCTAGGAGAATGAATGAATCTGTCTTGGAGGAAATAGAGTTGGAATGCACTCTAAAAGGGAGAATGGCCTGACTCTATCCCTCATACTTTGGTCGTATTGTCAGAAGCCACCAATTCCTGGAGAATGATATCATGCTTGGTAAAATAGAGCGTCAGCTAAAAAGGGGTAGATCTTCAACAAGATAGATTGACGCGGTGGCTGCAACAATGGGCGCAAGGATCTCTATGATTGTGAAGATGATACTGGATTGGGTGGTGTTTCCTTCTTTTGTATAAAGCATCGGTATAAGTAAGAACCGACTTGACAATACCAAAAAAGAACAACAAACAAAGTTACATAAGCAAGAAATATATTGGGAAAAGAAAATTCTCTAACTCACTAACTCACTGCCATCCAGTCAGATCTGACTTATAGAGACCCTTCCTTGGGTTTCACTATGGAAGTAGATTGCAAACCTCACTTCTGAGGAAAGGGATTTTTTTTGTTTGTTTGTTTTTGTCAGTGCTTTAAAAATAACGATGCATTATTTTAATAATTTAAAATATTACTAAGTATTATCATTTCTAGTACATTTTTGAATTATTAATGTCAATTTTCCATCTTTAATAAAACATACAAAAATAAATAAATATTGAACTTTTAATACAATTGATTTTCATCATACTAGAGAAAATATAATCCAAGTTGAGGTGTTCTAAGATTAACTTAATCATGAACAAACTTTCAGGTCTTTATTTTTATTTATTTGTTTATTTTTTTTTCATGTATGTTAAAGCTGTAAACTAGGATTATTAAAATGTTAAAACATTGAACATTTCTAAAGAATCCAGAGTTAAAAATCAGGACTACACTCACTTCTCACTGATCGACATGGCTATGTTTCAAAGACCAGCTCATTTAGTTATACAACAGCATTATGGGAGGAGGAGGAGGATCTAGAAAAGCCTGGATCCTCTGAACTGCTGTGCTGCGAACAAAGTTGTACTCTGGTTCCCAAGACCCTATCATTGGAACTGTGCTTGGGTGGACCTGGGGCCCAGGGGCTGGTCTAGAGACAGTTTTTGTCTTTTAGCTCAGGTAACTGGTGCGGATGGGGGCCAAAATGATCAATGGTGGTTACTGCTCATGTTCTTGCCCCATGCAGCTTTCCCTATCCTAGCCCCAGCCTTCTGCTGCTACCCCACAGTGTGCGGGGAACCCCCAGAAACAAGTAATATGCTGATGCTTTTCTTAGAGGGCTTGGGAAATGAGTTGGAGAGCCTGGAGATTAATAGATGCTTCATAAAAGAGCTCAGCAGCCTGTGCCATGGAGGAGGAGGGGCAGCATGCTGCTAGTGCAGTCCCCAGGCCTCGTATTACTCCCACCAGCCTTCTTAGTGCAGGACTTGGTCCCTCCAGGGTTCATGGGTAAATGGGAGCTGCAGCAGCAGCAAGCTTCACTAACTGCATCCTCCTGGGCCAATCCAGCCACTCACAGGCCCTTCTCAGAAGGGCTCCTTCAAAATCCACTTCAGTACCTCTTTGGCCCAAAGAGCTACAACAGTGTCTCTGCCAGTGGGGATGGGATAGGCAAGAGGGCTTCTGGAGAGCTGGCTGCTTCAGCTGCAATCCTGGCTCATGTGCTCTGCAGGCAAGGATCTAGATGATGTAAAGAAACCTAAGATAATTCATGAATACAACTGATTTTCATCATACTAGAGAAAATATAATCCAAGTTAAGGCATTCTAAGATTAACTTAATCATGAACAAACTTTCAGGTCTTTATTTTTATTTATTTGTTTATTTTTTTTTCATGTATGTTAAAGCAGTTAAGGCTGTAAACTAGTAGCTCTTTTACTATTGTCATAAATGCAAAATGTTAATTAATGAGATAGTTAATAGGTGAAGAGTAGGTGTATGGCATATTCTTGGTTATTAAAAAAAATGAGTGACTTCTATATACATTAGTTAATATTACTTAAGTAGCATAGAGTATATTAAGCTGTTGACAATATTTAGAAAGCAGAATCTCGTATTCTTCACATGGCAACTATTTTTATTTTTGTTTCTTATTGTGCTTTAGGGCAAATTTACAGAGTAGAATTTGTTTTACATTCAAAATTTTGTGTCTATTTGGTTTCATTCTTCAATTACCATCCCCAACCCTAACCCACTCTCCTCCTCTCCCTTCCCAACAACCCTCCCCCCTGCCCTTCTCACTTATGCACTCCTGTTTGTCCAGCTTTTCCTTTGTGTGTATTTTTTCCCTTGGGTGCCCCATAGCCAAATGCTCCAAGGGATGTATCTTCATAGAGTTGTTGTTGTTGTTGTTGCTGCTGCTGTTGTTAGGTGCCATGGAGTAGTTTCCAATTCATAACGACTCTATGCACATCAGAAAGAAACACTGCCTGATCCCACACCAGCTCTATGACCTTGCTATACTTGAGCCCATTGTGGAAACCACCATGCCAATCCATCTTGTTGAAGGTCTTCCCCTCTTTCATCGACCCTCCATCTTACCAAGCATGAAATTCTTCTCCAGGGAATGGTCCCTTCTGACAACATGACCAAAGTATGTGAGACAAAATCTGGTCATTCTTGCTTCCAAGGAGCATTTCAGCTGCACTTCCTCCAGGAAAGATTTGTAAGTACCTTTAGCAGTCCATGGAACTTTCAGTATTCTTCACCAGTACCACAACTCAAAAGCATCAACTCTTCTTTGGTCTTCCTTATTCATTGTCTAGCTCTCATATGCATATGAGGCAATTGAAAATACAATGGTTTGTGCCAGGTGCAACTTAGTCCTCAAGGAGATATCCTTTGCTCCTCAGCACTTGAAAGAGTTCCTTTGCAGCTGACCTCCATAGAGTAGGTGAGTACATCACCCTGGTTGAGTGTTTCACATGTAAGTCTTGTTCACTGTTGGGCTGAGAGCCAGTCCTTGGGATCTTATCCTAGGCTCAAAGGGTATTCCAGGGCCATAGTCTTGGTGGTCCCACCAGACTCAATCTGACCAGATTTTGTTCCACATTTTTCCTGCCACCCGATCCATGATCTCCAGTTTTGATCCCTTCCCTATTGGTTGGCATTGGTAGCCAGGCACCATCTAGTTCTTCTGGTCTTGAGATCCATCATGTCCTAGGGCTGATTATTTCCAAAGGTCCTTGGTTTTTTTCACTCTTCTTCACTTCTGATGAAAGGAGATCATTAGCTGCATCTTAGATAGCCGCTCAAAAGCAGACCCATCGCTACTCACCAAAGTAGGTTGTGGAACAAGATTTTTATGTATTTTGTAGTGCCAGTTGTCTGGTGTCCCCCAGTACTATGGTCCTGAGTCAGTAGACCTGGTGGATCTTCCTCCCACAATGTCTGGCTGTCTGTGAGGTATTGCTCATTGTCTGTCTTCTGCTGTTTCTGTAATGATTGTGAGGATATTGTATTATTAGTATCTCTGCAAAATTAGCCTCAGCTGAATCTGTCTTTGATCTAGAGTATAATCCCATTCCCTGACCCACATCTGATCTTCTCTGTTGTCTGTTTATTTGTAGAGTGGTGTTTGGCATTAATGGTAATACAGTAATGTAGATATACTGTTATTAGCCTCTGTTGTTTATATCTTATGTGCACAATTTGGTGTCCTCCCTTTCCCCAATATTATCATGCTGGTCAGAATCTTTCCACACCATCCCTCCACTTATGCAACTCAGTGTGTATTCCTAACTAGTCTGAAATTATCCCTTCCCCTTCCCTCCCATCCCCTGTAACCCACAAAATGAGTTCCCTTACCTAAGCAAACCCTTCCTTGACTGTTTACAGTAATGGGCTCATACAATATTTGTCCTTCTGAAGTTGACTTATTTCACTTATTTCATCTCCATGTTCATCCACATTGTGAAATTTTTGCATATTCTTCATTGTTCTTTAATGTAGCTAGTATTCCATTGTGTGAATGTACCATCATTTGGTGATCCATTCATCAATTGATGGACATTTATGTTGTTTCCATCTCTTTGCCATAGTGAATTGTGCTGTGATGAACATGGGTGTTCATATGTCTGTACATATCCTATCTCTCACTTTTTAAGATATATTCCTAGTAATGGAATTCCTGGTTCAAATGGTATTTCTATTTTCAGTTTTTAAAGAAACACCATACCATTTGCCCCAACGGTTGTACCACTTCACAGTTCAAACAGCAATGTATGAGAATTCCAATCTCTCTGCAGCCTCACCAGCATTTGTTATTTTCTGTCCTGCTGAACTTTGTTATTATTGCTGGAGTGAGATGATGTCTCATTGTTATTTTGATTTACATCTCTCTAATGGCTAATGATGGTAAACAATTCTTCATGTGTTTGTTGGTTGTCAGTATATCATCTTTAGTGAAGTGTCTGTTCATGTCCTTTGCCTATTTTTGATATGGGTTGTTTGTCTTTTTGGCATTGAGGCACTGAAGTTTTCTATAGATTTTGGACATTTTGGAGATATCCTTTGTCAGATATGTCACAGGCAAATATTTTCCCCCAATCTGTAGATTCTGTTTTTAACTTTTTGATGAAGTCTTTCAAGGTACATACAAATTTAATTTTTTAAAGGTCCCAGTCATGTAGCTTCTCTTCCAACTCCTGTGCACACTGGGTTATGCTTGATAGCCTGTTTATGCTGTAATTAGGGCCCCTAGATTTTATTATTTATTTTATCTTTGATGAAATTTATAGTTTTGGATTTTACATCTAAGTCCTTGATCCAACTTGAGTTTGTTTTTGTGTATAGGGTGAGGTATGGGTCTTCTTTCATTTTTCTGCAAGTGGATATCCAATTGTGCCAGCACCATTTGTTAAAGAAGCTATCTCTTCCCCATTTAATGGGTTTTGTTCCTTTGTCAAAGATCTGTCCATAGATGGATGGGTCTATTTCTGGATTTTTGTTTCTGTTCCACTGGTCTGTCTATCATTGCACCAATAGCATGCTGTTTTGACTACTGTGGCTTTATAGTAGGTTTTGAAATCAGGGAGTGTGAGATCTCCTACTATGTTCTTCTTCTTCAGTAGTGCTATGATTATCTGAGGTCTCTTTCCTTTCCATATGAAGTTAGTAATTGGTTTGTCTGTATCCTTAAAACATTTTGTTGGTCTCTGGATTAGGATTGCATTAAATGTATAGATTACTTCGGGTTGTTGTTCTTGTTGTTGATGATGATGATGATTTTGTCAGGTGCTACAAAGCCATCTCTGACTCACAGCAATCTTATGTACAATAGAACAAAACATGCTTGGTCATGTGCCAGCCTCATGACCCCTACTATACCTAAGACCATTGATGCAGCCACCGTGTCAATCTATCTTGCTAAGGGTCTTCCCCTCTTTCATTGACCCTTCATTTTACCAAGCATGACATCCTTCTCTAGAGAATAATCCCTTTTGACAACATGACAAAAGTAGGTGAAATGAAGTCTGGCCATCCTTGCTTCTAAGGAGCATTTTGGCTTTACTTCTTCCAGGTCAAATTTGTTAGTACTTTTAGCAGTCAACTGTACTTTCAGCATTCTTCAACAACACTACAACTAAAAGTCATCAACTCATTGTCAATCATCTTTATTCATTATCCAGCTCTCACATGCATAAGAGGTGATTGAAAATACCATGTCTTGGGTTAGGAGCATCTTAGTCTTCAAGGAGATATCTTTACTCTTCAGCATTTGAAAGAGGTCTTTTGCAACAGACTTGTCCAATGAAATGTGTCTTTTGATGTCTTGATTGCTGCTTCCTTTGGCATGGATTGCAGAACCAAGTAATATGAAGGCATTGACAACCTCAGTCTTTTCTCCGTCTATCATGATGCTGCTTACTAGTCCAATTGAGAGGATTTTTGTTTTCTTTGTATTGAGGTGTAATCCATACTGTAGACTGTAGTCTTTAATCTTCATCAGTAAGTGCTCTAAGTCATCCTTACTTTCAGGAAGCAATGTTGTGTCCTCTGCATATAGCTCTTTGTTAATAAGCCTTCCTCCAATCCTGAGGCCATGTTTTTCTACATATAGTCCAGCTTCTCTGATTATTTGCTTAGCATACAGATTGAATAAGTATGGTGAAAAGATACAAACCTGACACACTCTCTTCCTGATTTTAAACCATGCAGTATACCCTTGTTCTGTTAGAATGACAGCCTCCTGGTCTATGTACAGGTTCCTCATGAGTACAATTAAGTGTTCTGGAATTCCTATTCTTCTCAACGTTATCCACAATTTGTTATGATCCACACAATTTAATGACTTTGCCTAGTCAATAAAACACAAGTAAACATCTTTCTGGTATTCTTTGCTTTGAACCAGGATCCATCTGATATCAGCTACGATGTCCTATCTCCACATCCACTTCTGAATCCAGCTTCCATTTCCAGAAATTCTCTATCAATATACTGCTGCAATTGTATTTAAATTATCTTCAGTAAGATTTTACTTGTGTGTGAAACCAATGATATTGTTTGATAACTTCCACGTTCTATGGGATCACCTTTCTTTGAAATAGGTACAAATATGGATCTTTTCAGTCAGTTGGCCAGGTAGCTGTCATCAAAATCTCTTGGCACAACTGAGTGAGTGCTTACAGTGTGGGATCTGTTTGCACAAATATCTTAATGGGTATTTTGTCAATTTCCAGAACCTAGTTTTCACAAATTCCTTTAGTGAAGCTTTGACTTTTCCTTCAATTCCATTGGTTCTTGATCATATGCCACCTCCTGAAATGGATGATCATCTACCAATTATTTTTGGTACAGTGACTCTGTGTACTCCATCCATCTTCTTTGATGTTTCCTGCATCATTCAACTTATTGTCCATGGAATCTTTCAATATTGCAACTTGAGGTTTAAAGTTTTTTCCTCATTTCTTTCAGCTTGAGAAATGCTGAGTATGTTCTTCCCTTTTGGTTTTCTAACTCCATTTCTTGACCCATTACATTATAATAACTGACTTTGTCTTCTCGAGCTGCTCTTTAAAATCTTCTCTTTAGCTCTTTTAGCCTGCTGATTCTCCCATTTGCTTAAGCTACTGTCTGTTCAAGGACAAGTTTCAGAGTCTCCTCTGACATCCATTTGGTTGTTTCTTCCTTTCCTCTCTTTTTAATGACTTTTGCTTTCTTCATGGATGATGTTCTGGATGTCATCCCACAATTCCTCTGGTTTATGGTCATTGATGTTCAATGCATCAAATCTTCTCTTTAGATGGTCTCTAAATTCAGGAGCGATATAATCAAGGTCATATTTTCTGCATTCTTTGCTTTGATCTTGGCTCAAGGCAGGGAATACCAGAAAGATGTTTACTTGTGTTTTATTGACTATGCAAAGGCATTTGATTGTGTGGATCATGAC